>NW_025961842.1:0-31876 GCF_023159225.1 Perognathus longimembris pacificus | reverse complement strand
AGTGGAGATATTTACTGATAAACAGCTACTACGCAGCATGTTCATGTCGTTCCTAAATGAGCTTTTATCTCTCTGCCCTCACCACAAATCAGATTCTTCTGAGGAGTTCCCAGTACATTATCCTTTCCCCTGTGTAATTACCTTAACAAGCTCCAGCTGTTTTTATTCTCAGAAGGTTTACTCCCTGATATACAGCTGCCTACACCCTTCGTAAGTGCAGGTCCTAAATGAGCTTTTTTTCTCTGTTCCCTCACCACAATCCAGATCCTTTTGGGGGAGTACCAGTACACTACCATACCAGGAAGTACTTAATTTATTAAGCTACTGCTTTTCTCAATCTCAGTGGAGATATTTACTGATAAACAACTACCTACGCAGCATGTTCATGTCGTTCCTAAATGAGCTTTTATCTCTCTGCCCTGACCACAAATCAGATTCTTTTGAGGAGTTCCCAATACATTATCCTTTCCCCTGTGTAATTACCTTAACAAGCTCCAGCTGTTTTTATTCTCAGAAGGTTTACTCCCTGATATACAGCTGCCTACCCCCTTCGTAAGTGCAGGTCCTAAATGAGCTTTTTTCTCTGTTCCCTCACCACAATCCAGATTCTTTTGGGGAGTTACCAGTACAGTACCATACCAGGAAGTACTTAATTTATTAAGCTACTGCTTTTCTTAATCTCAGTGGAGATAGTTACTGATAAACAGCTACCTACGCAGCATGTTCTTGTCGTTCCTAAATGAGCTTTTATCTCTCTGCCCTCACCACAAATCAGATTCTTCTGAGGAGTTCCCAGTACATTATCCTTTCCCCTGTGTGATTACCTTAACAAGCTCAGCTGTTTTTATTCTCAGAAGGATTACTCCTGATATACAGCTGCCTACCCCCTTCGTAAGTGCAGGTCCTAAATGAGCTTTTTTCTCTGTACCCTCACCACAATCCAGATTCTTTTGGGGAGTTACCAGTACAGTAACCATACCAGGAAGTACTTAATTTATTTAAGCTACTGCTTTTCTGAATCTCAGTGGAGATATTTACTGATAAACAGCTACCTACGCAGCATGTTCATGTCGTTCCTAAATGAGCTTTTATCTCTCTGCCCTACCACACAAATCAGATTCTTCTGAGGAGTTCCCAGTACATTATCCTTTCCCTGTGTAATTACCTTAACAAGCTCCAGCTGTTTTTATTCTCAGAAGGTTACTCCCTGATATACAGCTGCCTACCCCCTTCGTAAGTGCAGGTCCTAAATGAGCTTTTTTCTCTGTTCCCTCACCACAATCCAGATTCTTTTGGGGAGTTACCAGTACAGTAACCAAACCAGGAAGTACTTAATTTATTAAGCTACTGCTTTTCTTAATCTCAGTGGAGATATTTACTGATAAACAGCTACCTACGCAGCATGTTCATGTCGTTCCTAAATGAACTTTTATCTCTCTGCCCTCACCACAAATCAGATTCTTCTGAGGAGTTCCCAGTACATTATCCTTTCCCCTGTGTAATTACCTTAACAAGCTCCAGCTGTTTTTATTCTCAGAAGGTTTACTCCCTGATATACAGCTGCCTACCCCCCTTCGTAAGTGCAGGTCCTAAATGAGCTTTTTTCTCTGTTCCCTCACCACAATCCAGATTCTTTTGGGGAGTTACCAGTACAGTAACCATACCAGGAAGTACTTAATTTATTAAGCAACTGCCTTTCTCAATCTCAGTGGAGATATTTACTGATAAACAGCTACCTACGCAGCATGTTCAGGTCGTTCCTAAATGAGCTTTTATCTCTCTGCCCTCACCACAAATCAGATTCTTCTGAGGAGTTCCCAGTACATTATCCTTTCCCCTGTGTAAGTACCTTAACAAGCTCCAGCTGTTTTTATTCTCAGAAGGTTTACTCCTGATATACAGCTGCCTACCCCCTAAGTAAGTGCAGGTCCTAAATGAGCTTTTTTCTCTGTTCCCTCACCACAATCCAGATTCTTTTGGGGAGTTACCAGTACAGTAACCATACCAGGAAGTACTTAATTTATTAAGCTACTGCTTTTCTTAATCTCAGTGGAGATATTTACTGATAAACAGCTACCTACGCAGCATGTTCATGTCGTTCCTAAATGAGCTTTTATCTCTCTGCCCTCACCACAAATCAGATTCTTCTGAGGAGTTCCCAGTACATTATCCTTTCCCCTGTGTAATTACCTTAACAAGCTCCAGCTGTTTTTATTCTCAGAAGGTTTACTCCCTGATATACAGCTGCCTACCCCCCTTCGTAAGTGCAGGTCCTAAATGAGCTTTTTTCTCTGTTCCCTCACCACAATCCAGATTCTTTTGGGAGTTACCAGTACAGTAATCATACCAGGAAGTACTTAATTTATTAAGCTACTGCTTTTCTTAATCTCAGTGGAGATATTTACTGATAAACAGCTACCTACGCAGCATGTTCATGTCGTTCCTAAATGAGCTTTTATCTCTCTGCCCTCACCACAAATCAGATTCTTCTGAGGAGTTCCCAGTACATTATCCTTTCCCCTGTGTAATTACCTTAACAAGCTCCAGCTGTTTTTATTCTCAGAAGATTTACTCCCTGATATACAGCTGCCTACCCCCTTCGTAAGTGCAGGTCCTAAATGAGCTTTTTTCTCTGTTCCCTCACTACAATCCAGATTCTTTTGGGGAGTTACCAGTACAGTAACCATAGCAGGAAGTACTTAATTTGTTAAGCTACTGCTTTTCTTAATCTCAGTGGAGATATTTACTGATAAACAGCTACCTACGCAGCATGTTCATGTCGTTCCTAAATGAGCTTTGATCTCTCTCCCCTCACCACAAATCAGATTCTTCTGAGGAGTTCCCAGTACATTATCCTTTCCCCTGTATAATTACCTTAACAAGCTCCAGCTGTTTTTATTCTCAGAAGGTTTACTCCCTGATATACAGCTGCCTACCCCCTTCGTAAGTGCAGGTCCTAAATGAGCTTTTTTTCTCTGTTCCCTCACCACAATCCAGATTCTTTTGGGGAGTTACCAGTACAGTAACCATACCAGGAAGTACTTAATTTATTAAGCTACTGCTTTTCTTAATCTCAGTGGAGATATTTACTGATAAACAGCTACCTACGCAGCATGTTCATGTCGTTCCTAAATGAGCTTTTATCTCTCTGCCCTCACCACAAATCAGATTCTTCTGAGGAGTTCCTAGTACATTATCCTTTCCCCTGTGTAATTACCTTAACAAGCTCAGCTGTTTTTATTCTCAGAAGGTTTACTCCCTGATATACAGCTGCCTACCCCCTTCGTAAGTGCAGGTCTTAAATGAGCTTTTTTCTCTGTTCCCTCACCACAATCAGATTCTTTTGGGGAGTTACCAGTACAGTAACCATACCAGGAAGTACTTAATTTATTGAGCTACTGCTTTTCTTAATCTCAGTGGAGATATTTACTGATAAACAGCTACCTACGCAGCATGTTCATGTCGTTCCTAAATGAGCTTTTATCTCTGCCCTCACCACAAATCAGATTCTTCTGAGGAGTTCCCAGTACATTATCCTTTCCCCTGTGTAATTACCTTAACAAGCTCCAGCTGTTTTTTTCTCAGAAGGTTTACTCCCTGATATACAGCTGCCTACCCCCTTCGTAAGTGCAGGTCCTAATGAGCTTTTTTCTCTGTTCCCTCACCACAATCCAGATTCTTTTAGGTAGTTACCAGTACAGTAACCATACCAGGAAGTACTTAATTTATTAAGCTACTGCTTTTCTTAATCTCAGTGGAGATATTTACTGATAAACAGCTACCTACGCAGCATGTTCATGTCGTTCCTAAATGAGCTTTTATCTCTCTGCCCTCACCACAAATCAGATTCTTCTGAGGAGTTCCCAGTACATTATCCTTTCCCCTGTGTAATTACCTTAACAAGCTCCAGCTGTTTTTATTCTCAGAAGGTTTTACTCTCTGATATACAGCTGCTACCCCCTTCGTAAGTGCAGGTCCTAAATGAGCTTTTTTCTCTGTTCCCTCACCACAATCCAGATTCTTTTGGGGAGTTACCAGTACAGTAACCATACCAGGAAGTACTTAATTTATTAAGCTACTGCTTTTCTTAATCTCAGTGGAGATATTTACTGATAAACAGCTACCTACGCAGCATGTTCATGTCGTTCCTAAATGAGCTTTTATCTCTCTGCCCTCACCACAAATCAGATTCTTCTGAGGAGTTCCCAGTACATTATCCTTTCCCCTGTGTGATTACCTTAACAAGCTAAGGCTGTTTTTATTCTCAGAAGGTTTACTCCCTGATATACAGTTGCCTACCCCCTTCGTAAGTGCAGGTCCTAAATGAGCTTTTTTCTCTGTTCCCTCACCACAATCCAGATTCTTTTGGGGGAGTTACCAGTACAGTAACCATACCAGGAAGTACTTAATTTATTAAGCTACTGCTTTTCTGAATCTCAGTGGAGATATTTACTGATAAACAGCTACCTACGCAGCATGTTCATGTCGTTCCTAAATGAGCTTTTATCTCTCTGCCCTCACCACAAATCAGATTCTTCTGAGGAGTTCCCAGTACATTATCCTTTCCCCTGTGTAATTACCTTAACAAGCTCCAGCTGTTTTTATTCTCAGAAGGTTTACTCCCTGATATACAGCTGCCTACACCCCTTCGTAAGTGCAGGTCCTAAATGAGCTTTTTTTCTCTGTTCCCTCACCACAATCCAGATCCTTTTGGGGAGTACCAGTACACTACCATACCAGGAAGTACTTAATTTATTAAGCTACTGCTTTTCTCAATCTCAGTGGAGATATTTACTGATAAACAACTACCTACGCAGCATGTTCATGTCGTTCCTAAATGAGCTTTTATCTCTCTGCCCTGACCACAAATCAGATTCTTTTGAGGAGTTCCCAATACATTATCCTTTCCCCTGTGTAATTACCTTAACAAGCTCCAGCTGTTTTTATTCTCAGAAGGTTTACTCCCTGATATACAGCTGCCTACCCCCTTCGTAAGTGCAGGTCCTAAATGAGCTTTTTTCTCTGTTCCCTCACCACAATCCAGATTCTTTTGGGGAGTTACCAGTACAGTAACCATACCAGGAAGTACTTAATTTATTAAGCTACTGCTTTTCTTAATCTCAGTGGAGATAGTTACTGATAAACAGCTACCTACGCAGCATGTTCTTGTCGTTCCTAAATGAGCTTTTATCTCTCTGCCCTCACCACAAATCAGATTCTTCTGAGGAGTTCCCAGTACATTATCCTTTCCCTGTGTGATTACCTTAACAAGCTCCAGCTGTTTTTATTCTCAGAAGGATTACTCCCTGATATACAGCTGCCTACCCCCTTCGTAAGTGCAGGTCCTAAATGAGCTTTTTTTCTCTGTACCCTCACCACAATCCAGGATTCTTTTGGGGAGTTACCAGTACAGTAACCATACCAGGAAGTACTTAATTTATTAAGCTACTGCTTTTCTGAATCTCAGTGGAGATATTTACTGATAAACAGCTACCTACGCAGCATGTTCATGTCGTTCCTAAATGAGCTTTTATCTCTCTGCCCTCACCACAAATCAGATTCTTCTGAGGAGTTCCCAGTACATTATCCTTTCCCCTGTGTAATTACCTTAACAAGCTCCAGCTGTTTTTATTCTCAGAAGGTTTACTCCCTGATAAACAGCTGCCTACCCCCTTCGTAAGTGCAGGTCCTAAATGAGCTTTTTTCTCTGTTCCCTCACCACAATCCAGATTCTTTTGGGGAGTTACCAGTACAGTAACCAAACCAGGAAGTACTTAATTTATTAAGCTACTGCTTTTCTTAATCTCAGTGGAGATATTTACTGATAAACAGCTACCTACGCAGCATGTTCATGTCGTTCCTAAATGAACTTTTATCTCTCTGCCCTCACCACAAATCAGATTCTTCTGAGGAGTTCCCAGTACATTATCCTTTCCCCTGTGTAATTACCTTAACAAGCTCCAGCTGTTTTTATTCTCAGAAGGTTTACTCCCTGATATACAGCTGCCTACCCCCTTCGTAAGTGCAGGTCCTAAATGAGCTTTTTTCTCTGTTTCCCTCACCACAATCCAGATTCTTTTGGGTAGTTACCAGTACAGTAACCATACCAGGAAGTACTTAATTTATTAAGCTACTGCTTTTCTTAATCTCAGTGGAGATATTTACTGATAAACAGCTACCTACGCAGCATGTTCATGTCGTTCCTAAATGAGCTTTTATCTCTCTGCCCTCACCACAAATCAGATTCTTCTGAGGAGTTCCAGTACATTATCCTTTCCCCTGTGTAATTACCTTAACAAGCTCCAGCTGTTTTTATTCTCAGAAGGTTTACTCTCTGATATACAGCTGCCTACCCCCTTCGTAAGTGCAGGTCCTAAATGAGCTTTTTTCTCTGTTCCCTCACCACAATCCAGATTCTTTTGGGGAGTTACCAGTACAGTAACCATACCAGGAAGTACTTAATTTATTAAGCTACTGCTTTTCTTAATCTCAGTGGAGATATTTACTGATAAACAGCTACCTACGCAGCATGTTCATGTCGTTCCTAAATGAGCTTTTATCTCTCTGCCCTAACAACAAATCAGATTCTTCTGAGGAGTTCCCAGTACATTATCCTTTCCCCTGTGTGATTACCTTAACAAGCTAAGGCTGTTTTTATTCTCAGAAGGTTTACTCCCTGATATACAGTTGCCTACCCCCTTCGTAAGTGCAGGTCCTAAATGAGCTTTTTTTCTCTGTTCCCTCACCACAATCCAGATTCTTTTGGGGGAGTTACCAGTACAGTAACCATACCAGGAAGTACTTAATTTATTAAGCTACTGCTTTTCTGAATCTCAGTGGAGATATTTACTGATAAACAGCTACCTACGCAGCATGTTCATGTCGTTCCTAAATGAGCTTTTATCTCTCTGCCCTCACCACAAATCAGATTCTTCTGAGGAGTTCCCAGTACATTATCCTTTCCCCTGTGTAATTACCTTAACAAGCTCCAGCTGTTTTTATTCTCAGAAGGTTTACTCCCTGATATACAGCTGCCTACACCCTTCGTAAGTGCAGGTCCAAAATGAGCTTTTTTTCTCTGTTCCCTCACCACAATCCAGATCCTTTTGGGGAGTACCAGTACACTACCATACCAGGAAGTACTTAATTTATTAAGCTACTGCTTTTCTCAATCTCAGTGGAGATATTTACTGATAAACAACTACCTACGCAGCATGTTCATGTCGTTCCTAAATGAGCTTTTATCTCTCTGCCCTGACCACAAATTCAGATTCTTTTGAGGAGTTCCCAATACATTATCCTTTCCCCTGTGTAATTACCTTAACAAGCTCCAGCTGTTTTTATTCTCAGAAGGTTTACTCCCTGATATACAGCTGCCTACCCCCTTCGTAAGTGCAGGTCCTAAATGAGCTTTTTTCTCTGTTCCCTCACCACAATCCAGATTCTTTTGGGGAGTTACCAGTACAGTAACCATACCAGGAAGTACTTAATTTATTAAGCTACTGCTTTTCTTAATCTCAGTGGAGATAGTTACTGATAAACAGCTACCTACGCAGCATGTTCTTGTCGTTCCTAAATGAGCTTTTATCTCTCTGCCCTCACCACAAATCAGATTCTTCTGAGGAGTTCCCAGTACATTATCCTTTCCCCTGTGTGATTACCTTAACAAGCTCCAGCTGTTTTTATTCTCAGAAGGTTTACTCCCTGATATACAGCTGCCTACCCCCTTCGTAAGTGCAGGTCCTAAATGAGCTTTTTTCTCTGTACCCTCACCACAATCCAGATTCTTTTGGGGAGTTACCAGTACAGTAACCATACCAGGAAGTACTTAATTTATTAAGCTTCTGCTTTTCTGAATCTCAGTGGAGATATTTACTGATAAACAGCTACCTACGCAGCATGTTCATGTCGTTCCTAAATGAGCTTTTATCTCTCTGCCCTCACCACAAATCAGATTCTTCTGAGGAGTTCCCAGTACATTATCCTTTCCCCTGTGTAATTACCTTAACAAGCTCCAGCTGTTTTTATTCTCAGAAGGTTTACTCCTGATATACAGCTGCCTACCCCCTTCGTAAGTGCAGGTCCTAAATGAGCTTTTTTCTCTGTTCCCTCACCACAATCCAGATTCTTTTGGGGAGTTACCATGTACAGTAACCAAACCAGGAAGTACTTAATTTATTAAGCTACTGCTTTTCTTAATCTCAGTGGAGATATTACTGATAAACAGCTACCTACGCAGCATGTTCATGTCGTTCCTAAATGAACTTTTATCTCTCTGCCCTCACCACAAATCAGATTCTTCTGAGGAGTTCCAGTACATTATCCTTTCCCCTGTGTAATTACCTTAACAAGCTCCAGCTGTTTTTATTCTCAGAAGGTTTACTCCCTGATATACAGCTGCCTACCCCCTTCGTAAGTGCAGGTCCTTAATGAGCTTTTTTCTCTGTTCCCTCACCACAATCCAGATTCTTTTGGGGAGTTACCAGTACAGTAACCATACCAGGAAGTACTTAATTTATTAAGCTACAGCTTTTCTTAATCTCAGTGGAGATATTTACTGATAAACAGCTACCTACGCAGCATGTTCATGTCGTTCCTAAATGAGCTTTTATCTCTCTGCCCTCACCACAAATCAGATTCTTTTGAGGAGTTCCCAGTACATTATCCTTTCCCCTGTGTAATTACCTTAACAAGCTCCAGCTGTTTTTATTCTCAGAAGGTTTACTCCCTGATATACAGCTGCCTACCCCCTTCGTAAGTGCAGGTCCTAAATGAGCTTTTTTCTCTGTTCCCTCGACCACAATCCAGATTCTTTATGGGAGTTACCAGTACAGAAACCATACCAGGAAGTACTTAATTTATTAAGCTACTGCTTTTCTTAATCTCAGTGGAGATATTTACTGATAAACAGCTACCTACGCAGCATGTTCATGTCGTTCCTAAATGAGCTTTTATCTCTCTGCCCTCACCACAAATCAGATTCTTCTGAGGATTTCCCAGTACATTATCCTTTCCCCTGTGTAATTACCTTAACAAGCTCCAGCTGTTTTTATTCTCAGAAGGTTTACTCCCTGATATACAGCTGCCTACCCCCTTCGTAAGTGCAGGTCCTAATGAGCTTTTTTCTCTGTTCCCTCATCTACAATCCACATTCTTTTGGGGAGTTACCAGTACAGTAACCATAGCAGGAAGTACTTAATTTATTAAGCTACTGCTTTTCTTAATCTCAGTGGAGATATTTACTGATAAACAGCTACCTACGCAGCATGTTCATGTCGTTGCTAAATGAGCTTTGATCTCTCTCCCCTCACCACAAATCAGATTCTTCTGAGGAGTTCCCAGTACATTATCCTTTCCCCTGTGTAATTACCTTAACACTCTCCAGCTGTTTTTATTCTCAGAAGGTTTACTCCCTGATATACAGCTGTCTACCCCCTTCGTAAGTGCAGGTCCTAAATGAGCTTTTTTCTCTGTTCCCTCACCACAATCCAGATTCTTTTGGGGAGTTACCAGTACAGTAACCATACCAGGAAGTACTTAATTTATTAAGCTACTGCTTTTCTTAATCTCAGTGGAAGATATTTACTGATAAACAGCTACATACGTAGCATGTTCATGTCGTTCCTAAATGAGCTTTTATCTCTCTGCCCTCAACACAAATCAGATTCTTCTGAGGAGTTCCCAGTACATTATCCTTTCCTTGTGTAATTACCTTAACAAGCTCCAGCTGTTTTTATTCTCAGAAGGTTTACTCCCTGATATACAGCTGCCTACCCCCTTCGTAAGTGCAGGTCCTAAATGAGCTTTTTTCTCTGTTCCCTCACCACAATCCAGATTCTTTTGGGGAGTTACCAGTACAGTAACCATACCAGGAAGTACTTAATTTATTGAGCTACTGCTTTTCTTAATCTCAGTGGAGATATTTACTGATAAACAGCTACCTACGCAGCATGTTCATGTCGTTCCTAAATGAGCTTTTATCTCTCTGCCCTCACCACAAATCAGATTCTTCTGAGGAGTTCCAGTACATTATCCTTTCCCCTGTATAATTACCTTAACAAGCTAGAGCTGTTTTTATTCTCAGAAGGTTCACTCCTGATATACAGCTGCCTACCCCCTTCGTAAGTGCAGGTCCTAAATGAGCTTTTTTCTCTGTTCCCTCACCACAATCCAGATTCCTTTGGGGAGTTACCAGTACAGTAACCATACCAGGAAGTACTTAATTTATTAAGCTACTGCTTTTCTGAATCTCAGTGGAGATATTTACTGATAAACAGCTACCGACGCAGCATGTTCATGTCGTTCCTAAATGAGCTTTTATCTCTCTGCCCTCACCACAAATCAGATTCTTCTGAGGAGTTCCCAGTACATTATCCTTTCCCCTGTGTAATTACCTTAACAAGCTCCAGCTGTTTTTATTCTCAGAAGGTTTACTCCCTGATATACAGCTGCCTACCCCCTTCATAAGTGCAGGACCTAAATGAGCTTTTTTTCTCTGTTCCCTCACCACAATCCAGATTCTATTGGGGAGTTACCAGTAGAGTAACCATACCAGGAAGTACTTAATTTATTAAGCTACTGCTTTTCTCAATCTCAGTGGAGATATTTACTGATAAACAGCTACCTACGCAGCATGTTCATGTCGTTCCTAAATGAGCATTTATCTCTCTGCCCTCACCACAAATCAGATTCTTCTGAGGAGTTCCCAGTACATTATCAGTTCCCCTGTGTAATTACCTTAACAAGCTCCAGCTGTTTTTATTCTCAGAAGGTTTACTCCCTGATATACAGCTGCCTACCCCCTTCATAAGTGCAGGACCTAAATGAGCTTTTTTTCTCTGTTCCCTCACCACAATCCAGATTCTTTTGGGGAGTTACCAGTACAGTAACCATACCAGGAAGTACTTAATTTATTAAGCTACTGCTTTTCTCAATCTCAGTGGAGATATTTACTGATAAACAGCTACCTACGCAGCATGTTCATGTCGTGCCTAAATGAGCATTTATCTCTCTGCCCTCACCACAAATCAGATTCTTCTGAGGAGTTCCCAGGTACATTATCCTTTCCCCTGTGTAATTACCTTACAAGCTCCAGCTGTTTTTATTCTCAGAAGGTTTACTCCCTGATATACAGCTGCCTACCCCCTTCGTAAGTGCAGGTCCTAAATGAGCTTTTTTCTCTGTTTCCTCACCACAATCCAGATTCTTTTGGGGAGTTACCAGTACAGTAACCATACCAGGAAGTACTTAATTTATTAAGCTACTGCTTTTCCTAATCTCAGTGGAGATATTTACTGATAAACAGCTACCTACGCAGCATGTGCATGTCGTTCCTAAATGAGCTTTTATCTCTCTGCCCTCACCACAAATCAGATTCTTCTGAGGAGTTCCCAGTACATTATCCTTTCCCCTGTGTAATTACCTTAACAAGCTCCAGCTGTTTTTATTCTCAGAAGTTTTACTCCCTGATATATAGCTGCCTACCCCCTTCGTAGTGCAGGTCCTAAATGAGCTTTTTTCTCTGTTCCCTCACCACAATCCAGATTCTTTTGGGGAGTTACCAGTACAGTAACCATACCAGGAAGTACTTAATTTATTAAGCTACTGCTTTTCTTAATCTCAGTGGAGATATTTACTGATAAAACAGCTACCTACGCAGCATGTTCATGTCGTTCCTAAACGAGCTTTTATCTCTCTGCCCTCACCACAAATCAGATTCTTCTGAGGAGGTCCCAGTAATTATCCTTTCCCCTGTGTAATTACCTTAACAAGCTCCAGCTGTTTTTATTCTCAGAAGGTTTACTCCCTGATATACAGCTGCCTACCCCCTTCGTAAGTGCAGGTCCTAAATGAGCTATTTTCTCTGTTCCCTCACCACAATCCAGATTCTTTGGGGAGTTACCAGTACAGTAACCATACCAGGAAGTACTTAATTTATTAAGCTACTGCTTTTCTTAATCTCAGTGGAGATATTTACTGATAAACAGCTACCTACGCAGCATGTTCAGGTCGTTCCTAAATGAGCTTTTATATCTCTTCCCTCACCACAAATCAGATTCTTCTGAGGAGTTCCCAGTACATTATCCTTTCCCCTGTGTAATTACCTTAACAAGCTCCAGCTGTTTTTATTCTCAGAAGGTTTACTCCCTGATATACAGCTGCCTACCCCCTTCGAAAGTGCAGGTCCTAAATGAGCTTTTTTCTCTGTTCCCTCACCACAATCCAGATTCTTTTGGGGAGTTACCTGTACAGTAACCATACCAGGAAGTACTTAATTTATTAAGCTACTGCTTTTCTTAATCTTAGTGGAGATATTTACTGATAAACAGCTACCTACGCAGCATGTTCATGTCGTTCCTAAACGAGCTTTTATCTCTCTGCCCCTCACCCACAAATCAGAATCTTCTGAGAGTTCCCAGTACATTATCCTTTCCCCTGTGTAATTACCTTAACAAGCTCCAGCTGTTTTTATTCTCAGAAGGTTTACTCCCTGATATACAGCTGCCTAACCCCTTCGTAAGTGCAGGTCCTAAATGAGCTTTTTTCTCTGTTCCCTCACCACAATTCAGATTCTTTTGGGGAGTTACCAGTACAGTAACCATACCAGGAAGTACTTAATTTATTAAGCTACTGCTTTTCTTACTCTCAGTGGAGATATTTACTGATAAACAGCTACCTACGCAGCATGTTCATGTCGTTCCTAAATGAGCTTTTATGTCTCTGCCCTCACCACAAATCAGATTCTTCTGAGGAGTTCCCAGTACATTATCCTTTCCCCTGTGTAATTACCTTAACAAGCTCCAGCTTTTATCATTCTCAGAAGGTTTACTCCCTGATATACAGCTGCCTACCCCCTTCGTAAGTGCAGGTCCTAAATGAGCTTTTTTCTCTGTTCCCTCACCACAATCCAGATTCTTTTTGGGAGTTACCAGTACAGTAACCATACCAGGAAGTACTTAATTTATTAAGCTACTGCTTTTCTTAATCTCAGTGGAGATATTTACTGATAAACAGCTACCTAGGCAGCATGTTCATGTCGTTCCTAAATGAGCTTTTATCTCTCTGCCCTCACCACAAATCAGATTCTTCTGAGGAGTTCCCAGTACATTATCCTTTCCCCTGTGTAATTACCTTAACAAGCTCCAGCTCTTTTTATTCTCAGAAGGTTTACTCCCTGATATACAGCTGCCTACCCCCTTCGTAAGTGTAGGTGCTAAATGAGCTTTTTTCTCTGTTCCCTCACCACAATCCAGATTCTTTTGGGGAGTTACCAGTACAGTAACCATACCAGGAAGTACTTAATTTATTAAGCTACTGCTTTTGTTAATCTCAGTGGAGTTATTTACTGATAAACAGCTACCTACGCAGCATGTTCATGTCGTTCCTAAATGAGCTTTTATCTCTCTGCCCTCACCACAAATCAGATTCTTCTGAGGAGTTCCCAGTACATTATCCTTTCCCCTGTGTAATTACCTTAACAAGCTCCAGCTGTTTTTATTCTCAGAAGGTTTCCTCCCTGATATACAGCTGCCTACCCCCTTCGTAAGTGCAGGTCCAAAATGAACTTTTTTCTCTGTTCCCTCACCACAATCCAGATTCTTTTGGGGAGTTACCAGTACAGTAACCATACCAGGAAGTACTTAATTTATTAAGCTACTGCTTTTCTTAATCTCAGTGGAGATATTTACTGATAAACAGCTACCTACGCAGCATGTTCATGTCGTTCCTAAATGAGCTTTTATCTCTCTGCCCTCACCACAAATCAGATTCTTCTGAGGAGTTCCCAGTACATTATCCTTTCCCCTGTGTAATTACCTTAACAAGCTCCAGCTGTTTTTATTCTCAGAAGGTTTACTCCCTGATATACAGCTGCCTACCCCTTTCGTAAGTGCAGGTCCTAAATGAGCTTTTTTCTCTGTTCCCTCACCACAATCCAGATTCTTTTGGGGAGTTACCAGTACAGTATCCATACCAGGAAGTACTTAATTTATTAAGCTACTGCTTTTCTTAATCTCAGTGGAGATATTTACTGATAAACAGCTACCTACGCAGCATGTTCATGTCGTTCATAAATGAGCTTTTATCTCTCTGCCCTCACCACAAACCAGATTCTTCTGAGGAGTTCCCAGTACATTATCCTTTCCCCTGTGTAATTACCTTAACAAGCTCCAGCTGTTTTTATTCTCAGAAGGTTTACTCCCTGATATACAGCTGCCTACCCCCTTCGTAAGTGCAGGTCCTAAATGAGCTTTTTTCTCTGTTCCCTCACCACAATCCAGATTCTTTTGGGGAGTTACCAGTACAGTAACCATACCAGAAAGTACTTAATTTATTAAGCTACTGCTTTTCTTAATCTCAGTGGAGATATTTACTGATAAACAGCTACCTACGCAGCATGTTCATGTCGTTCCTAAATGAGCTTTTATCTCTCTGCCCTCACCACAAATCAGATTCTTCTGAGGAGTTCCCAGTACATTATCCTTTCCCCTGTGTAATTACCTTAACAAGCTCCAGCTGTTTTTATTCTCAGAAGGTTTACTCCCTGATATACAGCTGCCTACCCCCTTCGTAAGTGCAGGTCCTAAATGAGCTTTTTTCTCTGTTCCCTCACCACAATCCAGATTCTTTTGGGGAGTTACCAGTACAGTTTCCATACCAGTAAGTACTTAATTTATTAAGCTACTGCTTTTCTTAATCTCAGTGGAGATATTTACTGATAAACAGCTACCTACGCAGCATGTTCATGTCGTTCCTAAATGAGCTTTTATCTCTCTCCCCTCACCACAAATCAGATTCTTCTGAGGAGTTCCAGTACATTATCCTTTCCCCTGTGTAATTACCTTAACAAGCTCCAGCTGTTTTTATTCTCAGAAGCTTTACTCCCTGATATACAGCTGCCTACGCCCTTCGTAAGTGCAGGTCCTAAATTAGCTTTTTTCTCTATTCCCTCACCACAATCCAGATTCTTTTGGGGAGTTACCAGTACAGTAACCATACCAGGAAGTACTTAATTTATTAAGCTACTGCTTTTCTTAATCTCAGTGGAGATATTTACTGATAAACAGCTACCTACGCAGCATGTTCATGTCGTTCCTAAATGAGCTTTTATCTCTCTGCCCTCACCACAAATCAGATTCTTCTGAGGAGTTCCCAGTACATTATCCTTTCCCCTGTGTAATTACCTTAACAAGCTCCAGCTGTTTTTATTCTCAGAAGGTTTACTCCCTGATATACAGCTGCCTACCCCCTTCGTAAGTGCAGGTCGTAAATGAGCTTTTTTCTCTGTTCCCTCACCACAATGCAGATTGTTTTGTTGAGTTACCAGTAAAGTAACCATACCAGGAAGTACTTAATTTATTAAGCTGCTGCTTTTCTTAATCTCAGTGGAGATATTTACTGATAAACAGCTACCTACGCAGCATGTTCATGTCGTTCCTAAATGAGCTTTTATCTCTCTGCCCTCACCACAAATCAGACTCTTCTGAGGAGTTCCCAGTACATTATCCTTTCCCTGCGTAATTACCTTAACAAGCTCCAGCTGTTTTTATTCTCAGAAGGTTTACTCCCTCTTATACAGCTGCCTACCCCCTTCGTAAGTGCAGGTCCTAAATGAGCTTTTTTCTCTGTTCCCTCACCACAATCCAGATTCTTTTGGGGAGTTACCAGTACAGTAACTATACCAGGAAGTACTTAATTTATTAAGCTACTGCTTTTCTTAATCTCAGTGGAGATATTTACTGATAAACAGCTACCTACGCAGCATGTTCATGTCGTTCCTAAACGAGCTTTTATCTCTCTGCCCTCACCACAAATCAGATTCTTCTGAGGAGTTCCCAGTACATTATCCTTTCCCCTGTGTAATTACCTTAACAAGCTCCAGCTGTTTTTATTCTCAGAAGGTTTACTCCCTGATATACAGCTGCCTAACCCCTTCGTAAGTGCAGGTCCTAAATGAGCTTTTTTCTCTGTTCCCTCACCACAATCCAGATTCTTTTGGGGAGTTACCAGTACAGTAACCATACCAGGAAGTACTTAATTTATTGAGCTACTGCCTTTCTTAATCTCACTGGAGATATTTACTGATAAACAGCTACCTACGCATTATGTTCATGACGTTCCTAAATGAGCTTTTATCTCTCTGCCCTCACCACAAATCAGATTCTTCTCAGGAGTTCCCAGTACATTATCCTTTCCCCTTTGTAATTACCTTAACACACTCCAGCTGTTTTTATTCTCAGAAGGTTTCCTCCGTGATATACAGCTGCCTACCCCCTTCGTAAGTGCAGTTCCTAAATGAGCTATTTTCTCTGTTCCCTCACCACAACCCAGATTCTTTTGGGAAGTTACCAGTACAGTAACCATACCAGGAAGTACTTAATTTATTAAGCTACTGCTTTTCTTAATCTCTGTGGAGATATTTACTGATAAATAGCTACCTACACAGCATGTTCATGTCGTTCCTAAATGATCTTTTATCTCTCTGCCCTCACCACAAATCAGATTCTTCTGAGGAGTTCCCAGTACTTTATCCTTTCCCTGTGTAATTACCTTAACAAGCTCCAGCTGTTTTTATTCTCAGAAGATTTACTCCGTGATATACAGCTGCCTACCCCCTTCGTAAGTGCAGGTCCTAAATGAGCTTTTTTCTCTGTTCCCTCACCACAATCCAGATTCTTTTGGGGAGTTACCAGTACAGTAACCATACCAGGAAGTACTTAATTTATTAAGCTACTGCTTTTCTTAATCTCAGTGGAGATATTTACTGATAAACAGCTACCTACGCAGCATGTTCTTGTCGTTCCTAAATGAGCTTTTATCTCTCTGCCCTCACCAGAAATCAGATTATTCTGAGGAGTTCCAGTACATTATCCTTTCCGCTGTGTAATTACCTTAACAAGCTCCAGCTGTTTTTATTCTCAGAAGGTTTACTCCCTGATATACAGCTGCCTACCCCCTTCGTAAGTGCAGGTCCTAAATGAGCTTTTTTCTCTGTTCCCTCACCACAATCCAGATTCTTTTGGGGAGTTACCAGTACAGTAACCATACCAGGAAGTACTTAATTTATTAAGCTACTGCTTTTCTTAATCTCAGTGGAGATATTTACTGATAAACAGCTACCTACGCAGCATGTTCATGTCGTTCCTAAATGAGCTTTTATCTCTCTGCCCTCACCACAAATCAGATTCTTCTGAGGAGTTCCCAGTACATTATCCTTTCCCCTGTGTAATTACCTTAACAAGCTCCAGGTGTTTTTATTCTCAGAAGGTTTACTCCCTGATATACAGCTGCCTACCCCCTTCGTAAGTGCAGGTCCTAAATGAGCTTTTTTCTCTGTTCCCTCACCACAATCCAGATTCTTTTGGGGAGTTACCAGTACAGTAACCATACCAGGAAGTACTTAATTTATTAAGCTACTGCTTTTCTTAATCTCAATGGAGATATTTACTGATAAACAGCTACCTACGCAGCATGTTCATGTCGTTCCTAAATGAGCTTTTATCTCTCTGCCCTCACCACAAATCAGATTCTTCTGAGGAGTTCCCAGTACATTATCCTTTCCCCTGTGTAATTACCTTAACAAGCTCCAGCTGTTTTTATTCTCAGAAGGTTTACTCCCTGATATACAGCTGCCTACCCCCTTCGTAAGTGCAGGTCCTAAATGAGCTTTTTTCTCTTCCCTCACCACAATCCAGATTCTTTATGGGAGTTACCAGTACAGTAACCATACCAGGAAGTACTTAATTTATTAAGCTACTGCTTTTCTTAATCTCAGTGGAGATATTTACTGATAAACAGCTACCTACGCAGCATGTGCATGTCGTTCCTAAATGAGCTTTTATCTCTCTGCCCTCACCACAAATCAGATTCTTCTGAGGAGTTCCCAGTACATTATCCTTTCCCCTGTGTAATTACCTTAACAAGCTCCAGCTGTTTTTATTCTCAGAAGGTTTACTCCCTGATATACAGCTGCCTACCCCCTTCGTAAGTGCAGGTCGTAAATGAGCTTTTTTCTCTGTTCCCTCACCACAATGCTGATTGTTTTGTTGAGTTACCAGTAAAGTAACCATACCAGGAAGTACTTAATTTATTAAGCTACTGCTTTTCTTAATCTCACTGGAGATATTTACTGATAAACAGCTACCTACGCAGCATGTTCATGTCGTTCCTAAATGAGCTTTTATCTCTCTGCCCTCACCACAAATCAGACTCTTCTGAGGAGTTCACAGTACATTATCCTTTCCCCTGCGTAATTACCTTAACAAGCTCAGCTGTTTTTATTCTCAGAAGGTTTACTCCCTCATATACAGCTGCCTACCCCCTTCGTAAGTGCAGGTCCTAAATGAGCTTTTTTCTCTGTTCCCTCACCACAATCCAGATTCTTTTGGGGAGTTAACAGTACAGTAACCATACCAGGAAGTACTTAATTTATTAAGCTACTGCTTTTCTTAATCTCAGTGGAGATATTTACTGATAAACAGCTACCTACGCAGCATGTTCATGTCGTTCCTAAACGAGCTTTTATCTCTCTGCCCTCACCACAAATCAGATTCTTCTGAGGAGTTCCCAGTACATTATCCTTTCCCCTGTGTAATTACCTTAACAAGCTCCAGCTGTTTTTATTCTCAGAAGGTTTACTCCCTGATATACAGCTGCCTACCCCCTTCGTAAGTGCAGGTCCTAAATGAGCTTTTTTCTCTGTTCCCTCACCACAATCCAGATTCTTTTGGGGAGTTACCAGTACAGTAACCATACCAGGAAGTACTTAATTTATTGAGCTACTGCCTTTCTTAATCTCACTGGAGATATTTACTGATAAACAGCTACCTACGCATTATGTTCATGTCGTTCCTAAATGAGCTTTTATCTCTCTGCCCTCACCACAAATCAGATTCTTCTGAGGAGTTCCCAGTACATTATCCTTTCCCCTTTGTAATTACCTTAACGCACTCCAGCTGTTTTTATTCTCAGAAGGTTTCCTCCGTGATATACAGCTGCCTACCCCCTTCGTAAGTGCAGTTTCTAAATGAGCTATTTTCTCTGTTCCCTCACCACAATCCAGATTCTTTTGGGAAGTTACCAGTACAGTAACCATACCAGGAAGTACATAATTTATTAAGCTACTGCTTTTCTTAATCTCTGTGGAGATATTTACTGATAAATAGCTACCTACACAGCATGTTCATGTCGTTCCTAAATGATCTTTTATCTCTCTGCCCTCACCACAAATCAGATTCTTCTGAGGAGTTCCCAGTACTTTATCCTTTCCCCTGTGTAATTACCTTAACAAGCTCCAGCTGTTTTTATTCTCAGAAGATTTACTCCCTGATATACAGCTGCCTACCCCCTTCGTAAGTGCAGGTCCTAAATGAGCTTTTTTCTCTGTTCCCTCACCACAATCCAGATTCTTTTGGGGAGTTACCAGTACAGTAACCATACCTGGAAGTACTTAATTTATTAAGCTACTGCTTTTCTTAATCTCAGTGGAGATATTTACTGATAAACAGCTACCTACGCAGCATGTTCTTGTCGTTCCTAAATGAGCTTTTATCTCTCTGCCCTCACCACAAATCAGATTATTCTGAGGAGTTCCCAGTACATTATCCTTTCCCCTGTGTAATTACCTTAACAAGCTCCAGCTGTTTTTATTCTCAGAAGGTTTACTACCTGATATACAGCTGCCTACCCCCTTCGTAAGTGCAGGTCCTAAATGAGCTTTTTTCTCTGTTCCCTCACCACAATCCAGATTCTTTTGGGGAGTTACCAGTACAGTAACCATACCAGGAAGTACTTAATTTATTAAGCTACTGCTTTTCTTAATCTCAGTGGAGATATTTACTGATAAACAGCTACCTACGCAGCATGTTCATGTCGTTCCTAAATGAGCTTTTATCTCTCTGCCCTCACCACAAATCAGATTCTTCTGAGGAGTTCCCAGTACATTATCCTTTCCCCTGTGTAATTACCTTAACAAGCTCCAGGTGTTTTTATTCTCAGAAGGTTTACTCCCTGATATACAGCTGCCTACCCCCTTCGTAAGTGCAGGTCCTAAATGAGCTTTTTTCTCTGTTCCCTCACCACAATCCAGATTCTTTTGGGGAGTTACCAGTACAGTAACCATACCAGGAAGTACTTAATTTATTAAGCTACTGCTTTTCTTAATCTCAATAGAGATATTTACTGATAAACAGCTACCTACGCAGCATGTTCATGTCGTTCCTAAATGAGCTTTTATCTCTCTGCCCTCACCACAAATCAGATTCTTCTGAGGAGTTCCCAGTACATTATCCTTTCCCCTGTGTAATTACCTTAACAAGCTCCAGCTGTTTTTATTCTCAGAAGGTTTACTCCCTGATATACAGCTGCCTACCCCCTTCGTAAGTGCAGGTCCTAAATGAGCTTTTTTCTCTGTTCCCTCACCACAATCCAGATTCTTTTGGGGAGTTACCAGTACAGTAACCATACCAGGAAGTACTTAATTTATTAAGCTACTGCTTTTCTTAATCTCAGTGGAGATATTTACTGATAAACAGCTACCTACGCAGCATGTTCATGTCGTTCCTAAATGAGCTTTTATCTCTCTGCCCTCACCACAAATCAGATTCTTCAGAGGAGTTCCCAGTACTTTATCCTTTCCCCTGTGTAATTACCTTAACAAGCTCCAGCTGTTTTTATTCTCAGAAGGTTTACTCCCTGATATACATCTGCCTACCCCCTTCGTAAGTGCAGGTCCTAAATGAGCTTTTTTCTCTGTTCCCTCACCACAATCCAGATTCTTTTGGGGAGTTACCAGTACAGTAACCATACCAGGAAGTACTTAATTTATTAAGCTACTGCTTTTCTTAATCTCAGTGGAGATATTTACTGATAAACAGCTACCTACGCAGCATGTTCTTGTCGTTCCTAAATGAGCTTTTATCTCTCTGCCCTCACCACAAATCAGATTATTCTGAGGAGTTTCCAGTACATTATCCTTTCCCCTGTGTAATTACCTTAACAAGCTCCAGCTGTTTTTATTCTCAGAAGGTTTACTCCCTGATATACAGCTGCCTACCCCCTTCGTAAGTGCAGGTCCTAAATGAGCTTTTTTCTCTGTTCCCTCACCACAATCCAGATTCTTTTGGGGAGTTACCAGTACAGTAACCATACCAGGAAGTACTTAATTTATTAAGCTACTGCTTTTCTTAATCTCAGTGGAGATATTTACTGATAAACAGCTACCTACGCAGCATGTTCATGTCGTTCCTAAATGAGCTTTTATCTCTCTGCCCTCACCAAAAATCAGATTCTTCTGAGGAGTTCCCAGTACATTATCCTTTCCCTGTGTAATTACCTTAACAAGCTCCAGCTGTTTTTATTCTCAGAAGGTTTACTCCCTGATATACAGCTGCCTACCCCCTTCGTAAGTGCAGGTCCTAAATGAGCTTTTTTCTCTGTTCCCTCACCACAATCCAGATTCTTTTGGGGAGTTACCAGTACAGTAACCATACCAGGAAGTACTTAATTTATTAAGCTACTGCTTTTCTTAATCTCAGTGGAGATATTTTACTGATAAACAGCTACCTACGCAGCATGTTCATGTCGTTCCTAAATGAGCTTTTATCTCTCTGCCCTCACCACAAATCAGATTCTTCTGAGGAGTTCCCAGTACATTATCCTTTCCCCTGTGTAATTACCTTAACAAGCTCCAGGTGTTTTTATTCTTAGAAGGTTTACTCCCTGATATACAGCTGCCTACCCCCTTCGTAAGTGCAGGTCCTAAATGAGCTTTTTTCTCTGTTCCCTCACCACAATCCAGATTCTTTTGGGGAGTTACCAGTACAGTAACCATACCAGGAAGTACTTAATTTATTAAGCTACTGCTTTTCTTAATCTCACTGGAGATATTTACTGATAAACAGCTACCTACGCAGCATGTTCATGTCGTTCCTAAATGAGCATTTATCTCTCTGCCCTCACCACAAATCAGATTCTTCTGAGGAGTTCCCAGTACATTATCCTTTCCCCTGTGTAATTACCTTAACAACCTCCAGCTGTTTTTATTCTCAGAAGGTTTACTCCCTGATATACAGCTGCCTACCCCCGTCGTAAGTGCAGGTCCTAAATGAGCTTTTTTCTCTGTTCCCTCACCACAATCCAGATTCTTTTGGGAGTTACCAGTACAGTAACCATACCAGGAAGTACTTAATTTATTAAGCTACTGCTTTTCTTAATCTCAGTGGAGATATTTACTGATAAACAGCTACCTACGCCGCATGTTCATGTCGTTCCTAAATGAGCTTTTATCTCTCTGCCCTCACCACAAATCAGATTCTTCTGAGGAGTTCCCAGTACATTATCCTTTCCCCTGTGTAATTACCTTAACAAGCTCCAGCTGTTTTTATTCTCAGAAGGTTTACTCCCTGATATACAGCTGCCTACCCCCTTCGTAAGTGCAGGTCCTAAATGAGCTTTTTTCTCTGTTCCCTCACCACAATCCAGATTCTTTTGGGGAGTTACCAGTACAGTAACCATACCAGGAAGTACTTAATTTATTAAGCTACTGCTTTTCTTAATCTCAGTGGAGATATTTACTGATAAACAGCTACCTACGCAGCATGTTCATGTCGTTCCTAAATGAGCTTTTATCTCTCTGCCCTCACCACAAATCAGGTTCTTCTGAGGAGTTCCCAGTACTTTATCCTTTCCCCTGTGTAATTACCTTAACAAGCTCCAGCTGTTTTTATTCTCAGAAGGTTTCCTCCCTGATATACAGCTGCCTACCCCCTCCGTAAGTGCAGGTCCTAAATGAGCTTTTTTCTCTGTTCCCTCACCACAATCCAGATTCTTTTGGGGAGTTACCAGTACAGTAACCATACCAGGAAGTACTTAATTTATTAAGCTACTGCTTTTCTTAATCTCAGTGGAGATATTTACTGATAAACAGCTACCTACGCAGCATGTTCTTGTCGTTCCTAAATGAGCTTTTATCTCTCTGCCCTCACACAAATCAGATTCTTCTGAGGAGTTCCCAGTACATTATCCTTTCCCCTGTGTAATTACCTTAACAAGCTCCAGCTGTTTTTTATTCTCAGAAGGTTTACTCCCTGATATACAGCTGCCTACCCCCTTCGTAAGTGCAGGTCCTAAATGAGCTTTTTTCTCTGTTCCCTCACCACAATCCAGATTCTTTTGGGGAGTTACCAGTACAGTAACCATACCAGGAAGTACTTAATTTATTAAGCTACTGCTTTTCTTAATCTCAGTGGAGATATTTACTGATAAACAGCTACCTACGCAGCATGTTCATGTCGTTCCTAAATGAGCTTTTATCTCTCTGCCCTCACCACAAATCAGATTCTTCTGAGGAGTTCCCAGTACATTATCCTTTCCCCTGTGTAATTACCTTAACAAGCTCCAGCTGTTTTTATTCTCAGAAGGTTTACTCCCTGATATACAGCTGCCTACCCCCTTCGTAAGTGCAGGTCCTAAATGAGCTTTTTTCTCTGTTCCCTCACCACAATCCAGATTCTTTTGGGGAGTTACCAGTACAGTAACCATACCAGGAAGTACTTAATTTATTAAGCTACTGCTTTTCTTAATCTCAGTGGAGATATTTACTGATAAACAGCTACCTACGCAGCAATGGTTCTTGTCGTTCCTAAATGAGCTTTTATCTCTCTGCCCTCACCACAAATCAGATTCTTCTGAGGAGTTCCCAGTACATTATCCTTTCCCCTGTGTAATTACCTTAACAAGCTCCAGCTGTTTTTATTCTCAGAAGGTTTACTCCCTGATATACAGCTGCCTACCCCCTTCGTAAGTGCAGGTCCTAAATGAGCTTTTTTCTCTGTTCCCTCACCACAATCCAGATTCTTTTGGGGAGTTACCAGTACAGTAACCATACCAGGAAGTACTTAATTTATTAAGCTACTGCTTTTCTTAATCTCAGTGGAGATATTTACTGATAAACAGCTACCTACGCAGCATGTTCATGTCGTTCCTAAATGAGCTTTTATCTCTCTGCCTGTTGAACCTGGGTAACTGCAGTCGAAATCAGGACACGGGGATGCAAGGCGAGTGAACCAATGCATACTTTATTTCAAGAGGGCCAGGGTTTATATAGGGTTAGAAACCAATTTTACAATTACAGGGTAAAAGATCAATACAGCATGACATTTGTCTCAAATACAGAAGTGGAGGAAATTTCCTACTGTGAGGGCCAGGAACTTGATACAAATGCCTTTCTAATTACGGGAGGTAGTGACTACAAAGATTATTGATATCAAAACAAGGAACTGTATACAACCGAGGTAGAACTATAATTATCTCCTAGCTACTATCTCCTTAAGGCTAGATAACATCAATCTTGACTTCTCCAAATACTTGTGAAGTAACAGTGAGGAGACTTTCCTGTTTACAGTGAGAATCTAGTGAGGAGACTTTCCTGTTTACAGAGAGAATCTAACACTAAAGGCAGCTGGTCTAGCAAGTCTCCGGAGACTAAGTAGGGGGAAAAAGGAGATTCTCACAACAACTGGTGGCTTCCTTTGGCCCACAAACACCAGAAATTCCTTACTGGGAATGAGTTCCCAAGGGCCTATTAGTTTGCTAATGAGGCATCGGAGTAACCGTGCCGGGGCTAAATTTTTCCACTGGTTGGAGACTTTAATTCTCCAACAATTCCCCCTTTTTTATTAATTTTATTAATTTTCCACAGCCGCTTCTCTAGAAAGTTTAAGGGCAGTTAGTAAAACATCAGAGGAATTATTCCTAGTGTAACGCTTTATTATAGCTATGATAGAACAATATCCTAAAAAAAAGACACATATCATAAGTATTAAGGCAATAGAAGCACTTCCAACACTATGGGTAATACTTTGCCACCACCCCCTAGGGTCTAGTCCTTCTAAGGTCTGAGCTAGTCCTTGGGCTATATCATCAATAGAAGAGGCATCTGGCAATTCCTTTTGAAAAGCTTCAAAAACCTCCCTGTACAAGCTTTGTTCACTTAACGTACCATTTAGTAGGGCTCCATCTATAAGCATTTGTATATCATTCCATTCACATTCAGAGGCATTATATTTATAAGGTGTTACACAGACATGACTAGAATTCCAATCACAAGTCAAAAACAATCGTTGCTGCAAAGCCAGGTATTTCTGTCCAAGCCAAAACACTCCTCCTTTAACAGCTTCTATCTCATCTTGAAGGTGGGCTTTTATTTCCAGCTGATGTTGCCACAGATTGTGGGAGTCCTGGTGCCACTGCACCATAAAGTCTTGAGTTTGTACAGATTGTCGCAATGCGGCTCCGGATACTGATGCAGTTGTAGCAATCGCAATCAGTCCAATGAGTCCTGCAATAATCAGTCCAATGGCACGACGACTCCTCCTCAGAAGCCACTTGAAAAGCTGCATTACCAATCCTTGTACAGGTCCTCCAGCCCAGGGACGATGCATGCGAACAGGAACCCAAAGGGAGTTGCGCTGGGTTAAAATCATGATCCTATCTTGACTAAAATTAAAGGTGACATTGTTATTCAAGCAAGTATACAATTTACAATTATGCAGGTAATGGCATTCTTAGTTATGTTTATGGGGGCCGACCATCAGTACTTGTGGAAAATGAACACAAGCAGAGATATTATAGGTCTTTACAACTGTGAAGTTGTAGGAGGCCGAGGATCCTTTAGTTCCTGAGTAAGTTCCATTGGCCAGCAATACAGGAGCCAGAGAAGCTGCTAATTTCCAGAGATGACGTTGTGGAGGAAATAGCCTGTCTCCATGGGCGAGCGCAGGCCGGGGGGTCACTAAAGCCTGCTCCAAACCACCCTAAAAGCTGTTTAGCAGACATGGCATTGGACATGTTCATAGTTAAAGTAGGGTCACAAGATGAGTTATATTCAGTGCAGTTTTTCAACCACACACCACAAGGTCCCCAATCATACCAAGTATGTTGGGATGTATTCCAAATAGTTGGAAAATTTCCTCGACAATTTTCCCAATGTCTTTCAGTAAAGTTCAGGTTCAGATAAGTAAAATTGTCACATTTAGGCAGGCCAGCAGGAATAGGATAATTATCTAATTTATAGGTATGAGATCCCACAGACCAGGAAGACAGTCTAATCAGCCGAGTTCTACTGGAGTTATATGAAACTCCATGCTGAATCCAATATTGATATCTAAAAGGGTAACATGGGGAGCGCCTTGACAGATAGCTTTAGAGAACTGAGAATAAGAGAAGTTAAATGATCTTTCCTCTTCCATAGGAAAGACTGGAATGCCAGACCCATAGGGGGAGAGAGTAAATTAGTAATAGATGTAAAAGAGACAGGGGCTTTTGTCCATAAGTATGGATATAAAGGAGGTTAGAAATATAGGCCCAATACATTACCTCTGATGTAGCCCCTACAGGTTACCAGTGCACGCCTGTCCATTAGAATGGCCTTATCACTTGGATGAGAATGTTTCACCCCGGTCTGATGCACAGAGGGGTGTTTGTTGCTGGATCCACTGGAGCAGGTGCTAGAAAGATGGGCTGTCTTCTGTAGAAACATAAGCATACCCTCGCCCCTGGGTTAACTCCCCGGACCCAATCTAGCCCAACCCCCAATCTATTCCAAACTGGCTGTGGTTTGTTTTGCATAGGCGGAGCTAGGAAGTGTCCCTCAGCTCTTGCTAAAACATCTCCTTGAGGCAAATTTAAAAAGTTAAGGACAAATAGTGCTTCTGCAATAACGGCTCGGGCTGTTTTATAAATACTTTTCATAGAAGTTGCATATCCCTCAGTACTATCCATACTCCCCCTCTTTAGTTTTGTAATTTGTGTTTTTAATGTATAATGAGTTCTTTCTACTATACCTTGACCTTGAGGATTGTATTCAATTCCTGTAACATGAAAAATGTTATGAAATTCTAAAAATTTTCGTACTTGTTTACTGGAATAAGCTGGTGCATTGTCAGTTTTATTTGAGAAGGAATCCCCATGACTGCGAATGTTTCTAGTAAATGTTGAATGACATGAGTCCCTTTTTCCCCTGGTAGAGGTGTTGCCCAAATAAAAGAAGAATGTGTATCAATGGATACATGCACATATTGTAAGCGGCCAAATTCAGGGATGTGTGTTACATCCATTTGCCAAATTTTATTAGGAGCAGTTCCTGACGTGTCAATTATTTTTGAGGGCTACATAAATCCGAATCTCCTTGAAGAATGGAAAATAGATTAGGAATTCTGGGAATTCCTAAGGAAGGGCGAAGCCAATTGATGTCCCTAGTAAACTTTTGAAAATTAAGAGTTTTAAACTCTTCAGTATGAATTTTTATTAATTGGGGGGGGTAATTACTTGTCTTCTAACTAAATATCCCAGACTTAAATGGTTTTTCTGTTTAAATGAATTTTATCAGGGGCTGTTATTAAATTATACTGTTGAAAGTCTAAAGGCAAAATTTGTAACAATTTTGATACAATATTTTTATCAGGTGCAGCAAATAATAAATCATTTTATTGAAAACCTGTAAAACAAACTGGAGTAGTAATTAAACAATCATCTTGATAGCCATCGTTTTCCTATATCCAACTTAAAACAAACATTTTAAATTTCATATCTCAGAATACATTTTTGATCTCAAGTCTTTTACCAAGCCTGGTTGTATTAAAAGAAATCTGGAGCCTAGGTATCACCCATTGCTTCATGCTGCTTGTTTTTCACTTCCAAATTTCTTATCTAGAAAGGCATTCTAAAACCTTTTAAAGTAGAGGCTTTCACACCTTTACCTCGGCCTGTATTTGCATAGAAAAACTGAAGCCCAGGGGGCACATTGCCTCCTGGTTGTCTGCTTTAAAAGAGCCATTTTCCTATATACAGAGAGTTAATGAAAGTTGTGTACTTCTATCCCCCAGCATTTTCCTATATACAGAGAGTTAATGAAAGTTGTGTACTTCTATCCCCCATTAGTTTATATACTTTAAAATATTTTCCTGATTATATGTGACTTAAGATAGTTAATCTTACTGTTACAGTACAGTTTACACTTAAAAAATTTAGTACCTGATTCATTAAAGTGATACCCAAAACAATTGTAACAAGAGTACACTTAGCAGTGTGCCCCAGAATTATAACCATGAGATTTCAGAGTTAGCATATTTGCCTTTTTGATACATCCAAATTGCAAACCTGTACAGAAATCGAGTTATATCAGGTAAATAAACTTTTAACTCTCCTTTAAGATATTCCAATTTTAATCCATCCTAAGGGGCAGTTTTAGAAGTATCAGTCAAATCATACATTTTACCCTGAGGTTTCCAATGTTTATACCTGAAAACAAAAGAAATAAAAGAAAGGCCTCCATTGGCCTGTCCTATAGAATGGGCCTATCTCCATCCTACTCCTTAGAGCTTGATGAACTGCCTTGGGGCCAGCTTGCCCTCTCCCACTATGAATGGACGCCACCCTACGGCTGTCCCATCACGTGGATCGGCTAAACTGCACTTTTGTCAGTTTACCCCTCACTACTGAGGATAGGTTCAAGGGCCCATGCTAAGTTCTTATTTATTTACTTATTTATTTATTTTTAACCATGAATTAAAGAATTTTTTAACTATAGTTCCTTTTTAAAATAAAGTAATAATCCTTTAAAGCTTTTGGTAAAGCCCAAACTCGATGATCTTTTGAAGTTTAAAGTTAAACTAACCTATTTTTACATCATACATTTTTAATCTTGAACACATTCACACCCACATACATTTGTGCGCGCGCACACACACATACATACATTCACATATGTAGGTATTAATGTAAACAGAACTTAAAAGCAGTCCAAACAACTATCAGCCGTACATTTTTTAGTGGCAAAAGGTATATTTTCCAATCTTACTCTTGTAATGACCAAAACTTAAAACAAAACCTTTAATGAATGATTTTTAGCATTGTTTAGTCTTATTTGCTAGGGCCTATTAGTTTTAGCAAAGTATCTTAGCATGCTAAACACTGAAGATAACTGGGTTGGGGTCCCCTGGAGTATTACTGAGTCCACCTAGCACTTGACTCTTAGTGTTTACTCTCAGGCTAAGATTAGCCTAGCCAGCTGTTTGAACTCAGCTCTAAGCAGCCTGCACTTTTTCTGCCTTCTTGCAGGAGACACAGTACCTAGTAAATGTTTTGCCCATAGACATGTAAATGGACAACAGAAATAAGGGAAACAAAAGTTTATGTTTAAAACTGGTACCAATCTCAAAGACAAAACTAGTCAAGACAAAACAGAACATAGAAACAGAGGCTTTTACGCCTTGGATGGCATGTCCAGCGTCCACAAGCTGCCAGCCAGAGTGATGGAAAGTCCATAGGGCCCTGAAAATTCTCAGGGGGATCCTCCCCAGTGGAGATTTCCATCCCCTGGCAATCAACCTGCCGAGGCCGCCCACTAGAGGACTTTTTTTCCCAATTTAGCACTCCACACGAAACACAACTAATCAAACAAGGACAAAGACACATGAAACATGTAGCGCAGGCGCAAATTAAAAGTGCAATTGCAGTAAAAATTCTCTTGAGAAGTAAAAGAAAAATCACTAGTCCTTCCCCTATTCCAGGCTGATGGACTAAAACAGGGAGTGTCAGCTCCCCTGCTAGTGCCTGGTTGTAAAGAAAAGATGATGGGGAAGCCTCCTTCACTGAAAGGGAGCCATGAGACGGCCCCGTATTACAGCTGTCCTAAGTTAAGTGACCCTGGTCAATATCTTGTTAATGAGGGGTCTGTGCTACACCTCCGGTTGGAGGGGGTTGAATGACAGGAAAAGTTTGATAGCAAGAGAGAGAAGCAGAACCATAGGACTTAGATTAATTAAAGTAAAAGTGGGCTCCGCGGCCACAATTATTTGTTCTTTACTTTCACCTTCCTGACTGCCCCTGGCAGATCGAAAGAGCATCTGTAGCACTTTGACTGCACTGCTGAGCTGCCTAAATTAGCATCATTCTCTGAAGGAGCATAGGTAGAGGCTGAAGGCTTATTTGATGTTAATTTTTCTTTAACAAAACTGACAGGAGATAGTTCAGGTGTTGCCATGTCTTTTAGCTCCTGCCCAATTTGAGTTTTTACCTCCCCGGACAAATTATAAGCCTTCATAGCTTTTTCCATGTCAGCCTCTGGCTCAGCAGCTGATGTTATGATAGCGTCAGGAGACATCATGCTTACGGTTGCATGTATTAATGCCCAAACAGACCAAAATGTAACTGGAACCTTGTCTCCACACCGATATTCATTTTCCATATTATTCTCTACTTGTTCCCAGACTTCTAAATCTAAAGTATCTCCCTCTGGGAACCATAGATTATACTCCACTACCTGTACACACTCATCTCTTTGTGAACACGAGACCATAGCTCCGTCCCGTTTCAATACATGGTGGATAATAATTAGAAAATGGAGTTGGTTTAGCTTGTCCCATAACCCCGTAATTTTTTAAGAATAGGAGCTCACCACACAGATCCCTTGTCTCCTGTGAATTACACACAGATCCCTTGTCTCCTGTGAATTAAAAATATCTCTCACCTCACTCGAGAGCTCGGCAGTTCCGCAATCTCCTGTGGATCAATTGTCAGGTCCCTGGGTCCGGACGCCAGATGTTGAACCTGGGTAACTGCAGTCGAAATCAGGACACGGGGGATGCAAGGCGAGTGAACCAATGCATACTTTATTTCAAGAGGGCCAGGGTTTATATAGGGTTAGAAACCAATTTTACAATTACAGGGTAAAAGATCAATACAGCATGACATTTGTCTCAAATACAGAAGTGGAGGAAATTTCCTACTGTGAGGGCCAGGAACTTGATACAAATGCCTTTCTAATTACGGGAGGTAGTGACTACAAAGATTATTGATATCAAAACAAGGAACTGTATACAACCGAGGTAGAACTATAATTATCTCCTAGCTACTATCTCCTTAAGGCTAGATAACATCAATCTTGACTTCTCCAAATACTTGTGAAGTAACAGTGAGGAGACTTTCCTGTTTACAGTGAGAATCTAGTGAGGAGACTTTCCTGTTTACAGAGAGAATCTAACACTAAAGGCAGCTGGTCTAGCAAGTCTCCGGAGACTAAGTAGGGGGAAAAAGGAGATTCTCACAACAACTGGTGGCTTCCTTTGGCCCACAAACACCAGAAATTCCTTACTGGGAATGAGTTCCCAAGGGTCTATTAGTGTGCTAATGAGGCATCGGAGTAACCGTGCCGGGGCTAAATTTTTCCACTGGTTGGAGACTTTAATTCTCCAACATCTGCCCTCACCACAAATCAGATTCTTCTGAGGAGTTCCCAGTACATTATCCTTTCCCCTGTGTAATTACCTTAAGAAGCTCCAGCTGTTTTCATTCTCAGAAGGTTTACTCCCTGATATACAGCTGCCTACCCCCTTCGTAAGTGCAGGGCCTAAATGAGCTTATTTCTCTGTTCCCTCGCCACAATCCAGATTCTTTTGGGGAGTTACCAGTACAGTAACCATACCAGGAAGTACTTAATTTATTAAGCTACTGCTTTTCTTAATCTCAGTGGAGATATTTACTGATAAACAGCTACCTACGCAGCATGTTCATGTCGTTCCTAAATGAGCTTTTATCTCTCTGCCCTCACCACAAATCAGATTCTTCTGAGGAGTTCCCAGTACTTTATCCTTTCCCCTGTGTAATTACCTTAACAAGCTCCAGCTGTTTTTATTCTCAGAAGGTTTCCTCCCTGATATACAGCTGCCTACCCACTTCGTAAGTGCAGGTCCTAAATGAGCTTTTTTTCTCTGTTCCCTCACCACAATCCAGATTCTTTTGGGGAGTTACCAGTACAGTAACCATACCAGGAAGTACTTAATTTATTAAGCTACTGCTTTTCTTAATCTCAGTGGAGATA
>NW_025961841.1:0-43573 GCF_023159225.1 Perognathus longimembris pacificus | reverse complement strand
AAAGAATCTGGATTGTGGTGAGGGAACAGAGAAAAAAGCTCATTTAGGACCTGCACTTACGAAGGGGGTAGGCAGCTGTATATCAGGGAGTAAACCTTCTGAGAATAAAAACAGCTGGAGCTTGTTAAGGTAATTACACAGGAGAAAGGATGAAGTACTGTGAACTCCCCAGAAGAATCTGATTTGTGGTGAGGGAAGAGAGATAAAAGCTCATTTAGGAACGACATGAACATGCTGCGTAGGTAGCTGTTTATCAGTAAATATCTCCACTGAGATTAAGAAAAGCAGTAGCTTGATAAATTAAGTACTTCCTGGTATGGTTACTGTACTGGTAACTCCCCAAAAGAATCTGGATTGTGGTGAGGGAACAGAGAAAAAAGCTCATTTAGGACCTGCACTTACGAAGGGGGTAGGCAGCTGTATATCAGGGCGTAAAGCTTCTGAGAATAAAAACAGCTGCAGCTTGTTAAGGTAATTACACAGGGGAAAGGATAATGTACTGGGAACTCCTCAGAAGAATCTGATTTGTGGTGAGGGGAGAGAGATAAAAGCTCATTTAGGAACGACATGAACATGCTGCGTAGGTAGCTGTTTATCAGTAAATATCTCCACTGAGATTAAGAAAAGCAGTAGCTTAATAAATTAAGTAATTCCTGGTATGGTTACTGTACTGGTAACTCCCCAAAAGAATCTGGATTGTGGTGAGGGAACAGAGAAAAAAGCTCATTTAGGACCTGCACTTACGAAGCGGGTAGGCAGCTGTATATCAGGGAGTAAACCTTCTGAGAATAAAAACAGCTGGAGCTTGTTAAGGTAATTACACAGGGGAAAGGATAATGTACTGGAACTCCTCAGAAGAATCTGATTTGTGGTGAGGGGAGAGAGATAAAAGCTCATTTAGGAACGACATGAACATGCTGCGTAGGTAGCTGTTTATCAGTAAATATCTCAACTGAGATTAAGAAAAGCAGTAGCTTAAAAATTAAGTACTTCCTGGTATGGTTACTGTACTGGTAACTCCCCAAAAGAATCTGGATTGTGGTGAGGGAACAGAGAAAAAAAGCTCATTTAGGACCTGCACTTACGAAGGGGGTAGGCAGCTGTATATCAGGGAGTAAACCTTCTGAGAATAAAAACAGCTGGAGCTTGTTAAGGTAATTACACAGGAGAAAGGATAAAGTACTGGGAACTCCTCAGAAGAATCTGATTTGTGGTGAGGGGAGAGAGATAAAAGCTCATTTAGGAACGACATGAACATGCTGCGTAGGTAGCTGTTTATGAGTAAATATCTCCACTGAGCTTTAGAAAAGCAGTAGCTTAATAAATTAAGTACTTCCTGGTATGGTTACTGTACTGGTAACTCCCCAAAAGAATCTGGATTGTGGTGAGGGAACAGAGAAAAAAGCTCATTTAGGACCTGCACTTACGAAGGGGGTAGGAAGCTGTATATCAGGGAGTAAGCTTCTGAGAATAAAAACAGCTGCAGCTTGTTAAGGTAATTACACAGGGGAAAGGATAATGTACTGGGAACTCCTCAGAAGAATCTGATTTGTGGTGAGGGGAGAGAGATAAAAGCTCATTTAGGAACGACATGAACATGCTGCGTAGGTAGCTGTTTATCAGTAAATATCTCCACTGAGATTAAGAAAAGCAGTAGCTTAATAAATTAAGTACTTCCTGGTATGCTTACTGTACTGGTAACTCCCCAAAAGAATCTGGATTGTGGTGAGGGAACAGAGAAAAAAGCTCATTTAGGACCTGCACTTACGAAGGGGGTAGGCAGCTGTATATCAGGGAGTAAACCTTCTGAGAATAAAAACAGCTGCAGCTTGTTAAGGTAATTACACAGGGGAAAGGATAATGTACTGGGAACTCCTCAGAAGAATCTGATTTGTGGTGAGGGGAGAGAGATAAAAGCTCATTTAGGAACGACATGAACATGCTGCGTAGGTAGCTGTTTATCAGTAAATATCTCCACTGAGATTAAGAAAAGCAGTAGCTTAATAAATTAAGTACTTCCTGGTATGGTTACTGTACTGGTAACTCCCCAAAAGAATCTGGATTGTGGTGAGGGAACAGAGAAAAAAGCTCATTTAGGACCTGCACTTACGAAGGGGGTAGGCAGCTGTATATCAGGGAGTAAAGCTTCTGAGAATAAAAACAGCTGGAGCTTGTTAAGGTAATTACACAGGGGAAAGGATAATGTACTGGGAACTCCTCAGAAGAATCTGATTTGTGGTGAGGGGAGAGAGATAAAAGCTCATTTAGGAATGACAGGAACATGCTGCGTAGGTAGCTGTTTATCAGTAAATATCTCCACTGAGATTAAGAAAAGCAGTAGCTTAATAAATTAAGTACTTCCTGGTATGGTTACTGTACTGGTAACTCCCAAAAGAATCTGGATTGTGGTGAGGGAAGAGAGAAAAAAGCTCATTTAGGACCTGCACTTACGAAAGGGGTAGGCACCTGTATATCAGGGAGTAAAGCTTCTGAGAATAAAAACAGCTGCAGCTTGTTAAGGTAATTACACAGGGGAAAGGATAATGTACTGGGAACTCCTCAGAAGAATCTGATTTGTGGTGAGGGGAGAGAGATAAAAGCTCATTTAGGAACGACATGAACATGCTGCGTAGGTAGCTGTTTATCAGTAAATATCTCCACTGAGATTAAGAAAAGCAGTAGCTTAATAAATTAAGTACTTCCTGGTATGGTTACTGTACTGGTAACTCCCCAAAAGAATCTGGATTGTGGTGAGGGAACAGAGAAAAAAGCTCATTTAGGACCTGCACTTACGAAGGGGGTAGGCAGCTGTATATCAGGGCGTAAAGCTTCTGAGAATAAAAACAGCTGCAGCTTGTTAAGGTAATTACACAGGGGAAAGGATAATGTACTGGGAACTCCTCAGAAGAATCTGATTTGTGGTGAGGGGAGAGAGATAAAAGCTCATTTAGGAACGACATGAACATGCTGCGTAGGTAGCTGTTTATCAGTAAATATCTCCACTGAGATTAAGAAAAGCAGTAGCTTAATAAATTAAGTAATTCCTGGTATGGTTACTGTACTGGTAACTCCCCAAAAGAATCTGGATTGTGGTGAGGGAACAGAGAAAAAAGCTCATTTAGGACCTGCACTTACGAAGCGGGTAGGCAGCTGTATATCAGGGAGTAAACCTTCTGAGAATAAAAACAGCTGGAGCTTGTTAAGGTAATTACACAGGGGAAAGGATAATGTACTGGGAACTCCTCAGAAGAATCTGATTTGTGGTGAGGGGAGAGAGATAAAAGCTCATTTAGGAACGACATGAACATGCTGCGTAGGTAGCTGTTTATCAGTAAATATCTCAACTGAGATTAAGAAAAGCAGTAGCTTAATAAATTAAGTACTTCCTGGTATGGTTACTGTACTGGTAACTCCCCAAAAGAATCTGGATTGTGGTGAGGGAACAGAGAAAAAAAGCTCATTTAGGACCTGCACTTACGAAGGGGGTAGGCAGCTGTATATCAGGGAGTAAACCTTCTGAGAATAAAAACAGCTGGAGCTTGTTAAGGTAATTACACAGGAGAAAGGATAAAGTACTGGGAACTCCTCAGAAGAATCTGATTTGTGGTGAGGGGAGAGAGATAAAAGCTCATTTAGGAACGACATGAACATGCTGCGTAGGTAGCTGTTTATGAGTAAATATCTCCACTGAGCTTTAGAAAAGCAGTAGCTTAATAAATTAAGTACTTCCTGGTATGGTTACTGTACTGGTAACTCCCCAAAAGAATCTGGATTGTGGTGAGGGAACAGAGAAAAAAGCTCATTTAGGACCTGCACTTACGAAGGGGGTAGGAAGCTGTATATCAGGGAGTAAAGCTTCTGAGAATAAAAACAGCTGCAGCTTGTTAAGGTAATTACACAGGGGAAAGGATAATGTACTGGGAACTCCTCAGAAGAATCTGATTTGTGGTGAGGGGAGAGAGATAAAAGCTCATTTAGGAACGACATGAACATGCTGCGTAGGTAGCTGTTTATCAGTAAATATCTCCACTGAGATTAAGAAAAGCAGTAGCTTAATAAATTAAGTACTTCCTGGTATGCTTACTGTACTGGTAACTCCCCAAAAGAATCTGGATTGTGGTGAGGGAACAGAGAAAAAAGCTCATTTAGGACCTGCACTTACGAAGGGGGTAGGCAGCTGTATATCAGGGAGTAAACCTTCTGAGAATAAAAACAGCTGGAGCTTGTTAAGGTAATTACACAGAAGAAAGGATGAAGTACTGTGAACTCCCAGAAGAATCTGATTTGTGGTGAGGGAAGAGAGATAAAAGCTCATTTAGGAACGACATGAACATGCTGCGTAGGTAGCTGTTTATCAGTAAATATCTCCTCTGAGATTCAGAAAAGCAGTAGCTTAATAAATTAAGTACTTCCTGTTATGGTTACTGTACTGGTAACTCCCCAAAAGAATCTGGATTGTGGTGAGGGAACAGAGAAAAAAGCTCATTTAGGACCTGCACTTACGAAGGGGTTAGGCAGCTGTATATCAGGGAGTAAACCTTCTGAGAATAAAAACAGCTGCAGCTTGTTAAGGTAATTACACAGGGGAAAGGATAATGTACTGGGAACTCCTCAGAAGAATCTGATTTGTGGTGAGGGGAGAGAGATAAAAGCTCATTTAGGAACGACATGAACATGCTGCGTAGGTAGCTGTTTATCAGTAAATATCTCCACTGAGATTAAGAAAAGCAGTAGCTTAATAAATTAAGTACTTCCTGGTATGGTTACTGTACTGGTAACTCCCCAAAAGAATCTGGATTGTGGTGAGGGAACAGAGAAAAAAGCTCATTTAGGACCTGCACTTACGAAGGGGGTAGGCAGCTGTATATCAGGGAGTAAAGCTTCTGAGAATAAAAACAGCTGGAGCTTGTTAAGGTAATTACACAGGGGAAAGGATAATGTACTGGGAACTCCTCAGAAGAATCTGATTTGTGGTGAGGGGAGAGAGATAAAAGCTCATTTAGGAATGACAGGAACATGCTGCGTAGGTAGCTGTTTATCAGTAAATATCTCCACTGAGATTAAGAAAAGCAGTAGCTTAATAAATTAAGTACTTCCTGGTATGGTTACTGTACTGGTAACTCCCCAAAAGAATCTGGATTGTGGTGAGGGAAGAGAGAAAAAAGCTCATTTAGGACCTGCACTTACGAAAGGGGTAGGCACCTGTATATCAGGGAGTAAAGCTTCTGAGAATAAAAACAGCTGCAGCTTGTTAAGGTAATTACACAGGGGAAAGGATAATGTACTGGGAACTCCTCAGAAGAATCTGATTTGTGGTGAGGGGAGAGAGATAAAAGCTCATTTAGGAACGACATGAACATGCTGCGTAGTTAGCTGTTTATCAGTAAATATCTCCACTGAGATTATGAAAAGCAGTAGCTTAATAAATTAAGTACTTCCTGGTATGGTTACTGTACTGGTAACTCCCCAAAAGAATCTGGATTGTGGTGAGGGAACAGAGAAAAAAGCTCATTTAGGACCTGCACTTACGAAGGGGGCAGGCAGCTGTATATCAGGGAGTAAACCTTCTGAGAATAAAAACAGCTGGAGCTTGTTAAGGTAATTACACAGGGGAAAGGATAATGTACTGGGAACTCCTCAGAAGAATCTGATTTGTGGTGAGGGGAGAGAGATAAAAGCTCATTTAGGAACGACATGAACATGCTGCGTAGGTAGCTGTTTATCAGTAAATATCTCCTCTGAGATTCAGAAAAGCAGTAGCTTAATAAATTAAGTACTTCCTGGTATGGTTACTGTACTGGTAACTCTCCAAAAGAATCTGGATTGTGGTGAGGGAACAGAGAAAAAAGCTCATTTAGGACCTGCACTTACGAAGGGGGTAGGCAGCTGTACATCAGGGAGTAAACCTTCTGAGAATAAAAACAGCTGGAGCTTGTTAAGGTAATTACACAGGAGAAAGGATAAAGTACTGGGAACTCCTCAGAAGAATCTGATTTGTGGTGAGGGGAGAGAGATAAAAGCTCATTTAGGAACGACATGAACATGCTGCGCAGGTAGCTGTTTATCAGTAAATATCTCCACTGAGATTAAGAAAAGCAGTAGGTTAATAAATTAAGTACTTCCTGGTATTGTTACTGTACTGGTAACTCCCCAAAAGAATCTGGATTGTGGTGAGGGAACAGAGAAAAAAGCTCATTTAGGACCTGCACTTACGAAGGGGGTAGGCAGCTGTATATCAGGGAGTAAAGCTTCTGAGAATAAAAACAGCTGCAGCTTGATAAGGTAATTACACAGGGGAAAGGATAATGTACTGGGAACTCCTCAGAAGAATCTGATTTGTGGTGAGGGGAGAGAGATAAAAGCTCATTTAGGAACGACATGAACATGCTGCGTAGGTAGCTGTTTATCAGTAAATATCTCCACTGAGCTTTAGAAAAGCAGTAGCTTAATAAATTAAGTACTTCCTGGTATGGTTACTGTACTGGTAACTCCCCAAAAGAATCTGGATTGTGGTGAGGGAACAGAGAAAAAAGCTCATTTAGGACCTGCACTTACGAAGGTGGTAGGCAGCTGTATATCAGGGACTAAACCTTCTGAGAATAAAAACAGCTGGAGCTTGTTAAGGTAATTACACACGGGAAAGGATAATGTACTGGGAACTCCTCAGAAGAATCTGATTTGTGGTGAGGGGAGAGAGATAAAAGCTCATTTAGGAACGACATGAACATGCTGCGTAGGTAGCTGTTTATCAGTAAATATCTCCACTGAGATTAAGAAAAGCAGTAGCTTAATAAATTAAGTACTTCCTGGTATGGTTACTGTACTGGTAACTCCCCAAAAGAATCTGGATTGTGGTGAGGGAACAGAGAAAAAAGCTCATTTAGGACCTGCACTTACGAAGGGGGTAGGCAGCTGTATATCAGGGAGTAAACCTTCTGAGAATAAAAACAGCTGGAGCTTGTTAAGGTAATTACACAGGAGAAAGGATAATGTACTGGGAACTCCTCAGAAGAATCTGATTTGTGGTGAGGGGAGAGAGATAAAAGCTCATTTAAGAACGACATGAACATGCTGCGTAGGTAGCTGTTTATCAGTAAATATCTCCACTGAGCTTTAGAAAAGCAGTAGCTTAATAAATTAAGTACTTCCTGGTATGGTTACTGTACTGGTAACTCCCCAAAAGAATCTGGATTGTGGTGAGAGAACAGAGAAAAAAGCTCATTTAGGACCTGCACTTACGAAGGGGGTAGGCAGCTGTATATCAGGGAGTAAAGCTTCTGAGAATAAAAACAGCTGGAGCTTGTTAAGGTAATTACACAGGGGAAAGGATAATGTACTGGGAACTCCTCAGAAGAATCTGATTTGTGGTGAGGGGAGAGAGATAAAAGCTCTTTTAGGAACGACATGAACATGCTGCGTAGGTAGCTGTTTATCAGTAAATATCTCCACTGAGATTAAGAAAAGCAGTAGCTTAATAAATTAAGTACTTCCTGGTATGGTTACTGTACTGGTAACTCCCCAAAAGAATCTGGATTGTGGTGAGGGAACAGAGAAAAAAGCTCATTTAGGACCTGCACTTTCGAAGGGGGTAGGCAGATGTATATCAGGGAGTAAAGCTTCTGAGAATAAAAACAGCTGGAGCTTGTTAAGGTAATTACACAGGGGAAAGGATAATGTACTGGGAACTCCTCAGAAGAATCTGATTTGTGGTGAGGGGAGAGAGATAAAAGCTCATTTAGGAACGACATGAACATGCTGCGTAGGTAGCTGTTTATCAGTTAATATCTCCACTGAGATTAAGAAAAGTAGTAGCTTAATAAATTAAGTACTTCCTGGTATGATTACTGTACTGGTAACTCCCCAAAAGAATCTGGATTGTGGTGAGGGAAGAGAGAAAAAAGCTCATTTAGGAACTGCACTTACGAAGGGGGTAGGCAGCTGTATATCAGGGAGTAAACCTTCTGAGAATAAAAACAGCTGGAGCTTGTTAAGGTAATTACACAGGGGAAAGGATATTGTACTGGGAACTCCTCAGAAGAATCTGATTTGTGGTGAGGGGAGAGAGATAAAAGCTCATTTAGGAACAACAGGGACATGCTGCGTAGGTAGCTGTTCATCAGTAAATATCTCCACTGAGATTAAGAAAAGCAGTAGCTTAATAAATTAAGTACTTCCTGGTATGGTTACTGTACTGGTAACTCCCCAAAAGAATCTGGATTGTGGTGAGGGAACAGAGAAAAAAGCTCATTTCGGACCTGCACTTACGAAGGGGGAAGGCAGCTGTATATCAGGGAGTAAACCTTCTGAGAATAAAAACAGCTGGAGCTTGTTAAGGTAATTACACAGGGGAAAGGATAATGTACTGGGAACTCCTCAGAAGAATCTGATTTGTGGTGAGGGGAGAGAGATAAAAGCTCATTTAGGAACGACATGAACATGCTGCGTAGGTAGCTGTTTATCAGTAAATATCTCCACTGAGATTAAGAAAAGCAGTAGCTTAATAAATTAAGTACTTCCTGGTATGGTTACTGTACTGGTAACTCCCCAAAAGAATCTGGATTGTGGTGAGGTATCAGAGAAAAAAGCTCATTTAGGACCTGCACTTACGAAGGGGTTAGGCAGCTGTATATCAGGGAGTAAAACTTCTGAGAATAAAAACAGCTGGAGCTTGTTAAGGTAATTACACAGGAGAAAGGATAAAGTACTGGGAACTCCTCAGGAGAATCTGATTTGTGGTGAGGGGAGAGAGATAAAAGCTCATTTAGGAACGACATGAACATGCTGCGTAGGTAGCTGTTTATCAGTAAATATCTCCACTGAGCTTTAGAAAAGCAGTAGCTTAATAAATTAAGTACTACCTGGTATGGTTACTGTACTGGTAACTCCCCAAAAGAATCTGGATTGTGGTGAGGGAACAGAGAAAAAAGCTCATTTAGGACCTGCACTTACGAAGGGGGTAGGCAGCTGTATATCAGGGACTAAACCTGCTGAGAATAAAAACAGCTGGAGCTTGTTAAGGTAATTACACAGGAGAAAGGATAAAGTACTGGGAACTCCTCAGAGGAATCTGATTTGTGGTGAGGGGAGAGAGATAAAAGCTCATTTAGGAACGACATGAACATGCTGCGTAGGTAGCTGTTTATCAGTAAATATCTCCACTGAGATTAAGAAAAGCAGTAGCTTAATAAATTAAGTACTTCCTGGTATGGTTACTGTACTGGTAACTCCCCAAAAGAATCTGGATTGTGGTGAGGGAACAGAGAAAAATGCTCATTTAGGACCTGCACTTACGAAGGGGGTAGGCAGCTGTATATCAGGGAGTAAACCTTCTGAGAATAAAAACAGCTGGAGCTTGTTAAGGTAATTACACAGGGGAAAGGATAATGTACTGGGAACTCCTCAGAAGAATCTGATTTGTGGTGAGGGGAGAGAGATAAAAGCTCATTTAGGAACGACATGAACATGCTGCGTAGGTAGCTGTTTATCAGTAAATATCTCCACTGAGATTAAGAAAAGCAGTAGCTTAATAAATTAAGTACTTCCTGGTATGGTTACTGTACTGGTAACTCCCCAAAAGAATCTGGATTGTGGTGAGGGATCAGAGAAAAAAGCTCATTTAGGACCTGCACTTACGAAGGGGTTAGGCAGCTGTATATCAGGGAGTAAAACTTCTGAGAATAAAAACAGCTGGAGCTTGTTAAGGTAATTACACAGGAGAAAGGATAAAGTACTGGGAACTCCTCAGGAGAATCTGATTTGTGGTGAGGGGAGAGAGATAAAAGCTCATTTAGGAACGACATGAACATGCTGCGTAGGTAGCTGTTTATCAGTAAATATCTCCACTGAGCTTTAGAAAAGCAGTAGCTTAATAAATTAAGTACTACCTGGTATGGTTACTGTACTGGTAACTCCCCAAAAGAATCTGGATTGTGGTGAGGGAACAGAGAAAAAAGCTCATTTAGGACCTGCACTTACGAAGGGGGTAGGCAGCTGTATATCAGGGACTAAACCTGCTGAGATTAAAAACAGCTGGAGCTTGTTAAGGTAATTACACAGGAGAAAGGATAAAGTACTGGGAACTCCTCAGAAGAATCTGATTTGTGGTGAGGGGAGAGAGATAAAAGCTCATTTAGGAACGACATGAACATGCTGCGTAGGTAGCTGTTTATCAGTAAATATCTCCACTGAGATTAAGAAAAGCAGTAGCTTAATAAATTAAGTACTTCCTGGTATGGTTACTGTACTGGTAACTCCCCAAAAGAATCTGGATTGTGGTGAGGGAACAGAGAAAAAAGCTCATTTAGGACCTGCACTTACGAAGGGGGTAGGCAGCTGTATATCAGGGAGTAAACCTTCTGAGAATAAAAACAGCTGCATCTTGTTAAGGTAATTACACAGGGGAAAGGATAATGTACTGGGAACTCCTCAGAAGAATCTGATTTGTGGTGAGGGGAGAGAGATAAAAACTCATTTAGGAACGACATGAACATGCTGCGTAGGTAGCTGTTTATCAGTAAATATCTCCTCTGAGATTAAGAAAAGCAGTAGCTTAATAAATTAAGTACTTCCTGGTATGGTTACTGTACTGGTAACTCCCCAAAAGAATCTGGATTGTGGTGAGGGAACAGAGAAAAAAGCTCATTTAGGACCTGCACTTACGAAGGGGGTAGGCAGCTGTATATCAGGGAGTAAACCTTCGGAGAATAAAAACAGCTGGAGCTTGTTAAGGTAATTACACAGGAGAAAGGATAAAGTACTGGGAACTCCTCAGAAGAATCTGATTTGTGGTGAGGGGAGAGAGATAAAAGCTCATTTAGGAACGACATGAACATGCTGCGTAGGTAGCCGTTTATCAGTAAATATCTCCACTGAGCTTTAGAAAAGCAGTAGCTTAATAAATTAAGTACTTCCTGGTATGGTTACTGTACTGGTAACTCCCCAAAAGAATCTGGATTGTGGTGAGGGAACAGAGAAAAAAGCTCATTTAGGACCTGCACTTACGAAGGGGGTAGGAAGCTGTATATCAGGGAGTAAAGCTTCTGAGAATAAAAACAGCTGCAGCTTGTTAAGGTAATTACACAGGGGAAAGGATAATGTACTGGGAACTCCTCAGAAGAATCTGATTTGTGGTGAGGGGAGAGAGATAAAAGCTCATTTAGGAACGACATGAACATGCTGCGTAGGTAGCTGTTTATCAGTAAATATCTCCACTGAGATTAAGAAAAGCAGTAGCTTAATAAATTAAGTACTTCCTGGTATGCTTACTGTACTGGTAACTCCCCAAAAGAATCTGGATTGTGGTGAGGGAACAGAGAAAAAAGCTCATTTAGGACCTGCACTTACGAAGGGGGTAGGCAGCTGTATATCAGGGAGTAAACCTTCTGAGAATAAAAACAGCTGGAGCTTGTTAAGGTAATTACACAGGAGAAAGGATGAAGTACTGTGAACTCCCCAGAAGAATCTGATTTGTGGTGAGGGAAGAGAGATAAAAGCTCATTTAGGAACGACATGAACATGCTGCGTAGGTAGCTGTTTATCAGTAAATATCTCCACTGAGATTAAGAAAAGCAGTAGCTTAATAAATTAAGTACTTCCTGGTATGGTTACTGTACTGGTAACTCCCCAAAAGAATCTGGATTGTGGTGAGGGAACAGAGAAAAAAGCTCATTTAGGACCTGCACTTAGGAAGGGGGTAGGCAGCTGTATATCAGGGCGTAAAGCTTCTGAGAATAAAAACAGCTGCAGCTTGTTAAGGTAATTACACAGGGGAAAGGATAATGTACTGGGAACTCCTCAGAAGAATCTGATTTGTGGTGAGGGGAGAGAGATAAAAGCTCATTTAGGAACGACATGAACATGCTGCGTAGGTAGCTGTTTATCAGTAAATATCTCCACTGAGATTAAGAAAAGCAGTAGCTTAATAAATTAAGTAATTCCTGGTATGGTTACTGTACTGGTAACTCCCCAAAAGAATCTGGATTGTGGTGAGGGAACAGAGAAAAAAGCTCATTTAGGACCTGCACTTACGAAGCGGGTAGGCAGCTGTATATCAGGGAGTAAACCTTCTGAGAATAAAAACAGCTGGAGCTTGTTAAGGTAATTACACAGGGGAAAGGATAATGTACTGGGAACTCCTCAGAAGAATCTGATTTGTGGTGAGGGGAGAGAGATAAAAGCTCATTTAGGAACGACATGAACATGCTGCGTAGGTAGCTGTTTATCAGTAAATATCTCAACTGAGATTAAGAAAAGCAGTAGCTTAATAAATTAAGTACTTCCTGGTATGGTTACTGTACTGGTAACTCCCCAAAAGAATCTGGATTGTGGTGAGGGAACAGAGAAAAAAAGCTCATTTAGGACCTGCACTTACGAAGGGGGTAGGCAGCTGTATATCAGGGAGTAAACCTTCTGAGAATAAAAACAGCTGGAGCTTGTTAAGGTAATTACACAGGAGAAAGGATAAAGTACTGGGAACTCCTCAGAAGAATCTGATTTGTGGTGAGGGGAGAGAGATAAAAGCTCATTTAGGAACGACATGAACATGCTGCGTAGGTAGCTGTTTATGAGTAAATATCTCCACTGAGCATTAGAAAAGCAGTAGCTTAATAAATTAAGTACTTCCTGGTATGGTTACTGTACTGGTAACTCCCCAAAAGAATCTGGATTGTGGTGAGGGAACAGAGAAAAAAGCTCATTTAGGACCTGCACTTACGAAGGTGGTAGGAAGCTGTATGTCAGGGAGTAAAGCTTCTGAGAATAAAAACAGCTGCAGCTTGTTAAGGTAATTACACAGGGGAAAGGATAATGTACTGGGAACTCCTCAGAAGAATCTGATTTGTGGTGAGGGGAGAGAGATAAAAGCTCATTTAGGAACGACATGAACATGCTGCGTAGGTAGCTGTTTATCAGTAAATATCTCCACTGAGATTAAGAAAAGCAGTAGCTTAATAAATTAAGTACTTCCTGGTATGCTTACTGTACTGGTAACTCCCCAAAAGAATCTGGATTGTGGTGAGGGAACAGAGAAAAAAGCTCATTTAGGACCTGCACTTACGAAGGGGGTAGGCAGCTGTATATCAGGGAGTAAACCTTCTGAGAATAAAAACAGCTGGAGCTTGTTAAGGTAATTACACAGGAGAAAGGATGAAGTACTGTGAACTCCCCAGAAGAATCTGATTTGTGGTGAGGGAAGAGAGATAAAAGCTCATTTAGGAACGACATGAACATGCTGCGTAGGTAGCTGTTTATCAGTAAATATCTCCTCTGAGATTCAGAAAAGCAGTAGCTTAATAAATTAAGTACTTCCTGGTATGGTTACTGTACTGGTAACTCCCCAAAAGAATCTGGATTGTGGTGAGGGAACAGAGAAAAAAGCTCATTTAGGACCTGCACTTACGAAGGGGTTAGGCAGCTGTATATCAGGGAGTAAACCTTCTGAGAATAAAAACAGCTGCAGCTTGTTAAGGTAATTACACAGGGGAAAGGATAATGTACTGGGAACTCCTCAGAAGAATCTGATTTGTGGTGAGGGGAGAGAGATAAAAGCTCATTTAGGAACGACATGAACATGCTGCGTAGGTAGCTGTTTATCAGTAAATATCTCCACTGAGATTAAGAAAAGCAGTAGCTTAATAAATTAAGTACTTCCTGGTATGGTTACTGTACTGGTAACTCCCCAAAAGAATCTGGATTGTGGTGAGGGAACAGAGAAAAAAGCTCATTTAGGACCTGCACTTACGAAGGGGGTAGGCAGCTGTATATCAGGGAGTAAAGCTTCTGAGAATAAAAACAGCTGGAGCTTGTTAAGGTAATTACACAGGGGAAAGGATAATGTACTGGGAACTCCTCAGAAGAATCTGATTTGTGGTGAGGGGAGAGAGATAAAAGCTCATTTAGGAATGACAGGAACATGCTGCGTAGGTAGCTGTTTATCAGTAAATATCTCCACTGAGATTAAGAAAAGCAGTAGCTTAATAAATTAAGTACTTCCTGGTATGGTTACTGTACTGGTAACTTCCCAAAAGAATCTGGATTGTGGTGAGGGAAGAGAGAAAAAAGCTCATTTAGGACCTGCACTTACGAAGGGGGTAGGCAGCTGTATATCAGGGAGTAAAGTTTCTGAGAATAAAAACAGCTGCAGCTTGTTAAGGTAATTACACAGGGGAAAGGAAAATGTACTGGGAACTCCTCAGAAGAATCTGATTTGTGGTGAGGGGAGAGAGATAAAAGCTCATTTAGGAACGACATGAACATGCTGCGTAGGTAGCTGTTTATCAGTAAATATCTCCACTGAGATTAAGAAAAGCAGTAGCTTAATAAATTAAGTACTTCCTGGTATGGTTACTGTACTGGTAACTCCCCAAAAGAATCTGGATTGTGGTGAGGGAACAGAGAAAAAAGCTCATTTAGGACCTGCACTTACGAAGGGGGCAGGCAGCTGTATATCAGGGAGTAAACCTTCTGAGAATAAAAACAGCTGGAGCTTGTTAAGGTAATTACACAGGGGAAAGGATAATGTACTGGGAACTCCTCAGAAGAATCTGATTTGTGGTGAGGGGAGAGAGATAAAAGCTCATTTAGGAACGACATGAACATGCTGCGTAGGTAGCTGTTTATCAGTAAATATCTCCTCTGAGATTCAGAAAAGCAGTAGCTTAATAAATTAAGTACTTCCTGGTATGGTTACTGTACTGGTAACTCTCCAAAAGAATCTGGATTGTGGTGAGGGAACAGAGAAAAAAGCTCATTTAGGACCTGCACTTACGAAGGGGGTAGGCAGCTGTACATCAGGGAGTAAACCTTCTGAGAATAAAAACAGCTGGAGCTTGTTAAGGTAATTACACAGGAGAAAGGATAAAGTACTGGGAACTCCTCAGAATAATCTGATTTGTGGTGAGGGGAGAGAGATAAAAGCTCATTTAGGAACGACATGAACATGCTGCGTAGGTAGCTGTTTATCAGTAAATATCTCCACTGAGATTAAGAAAAGCAGTAGCTTAATAAATTAAGTACTTCCTGGTATGGTTACTGTACTGGTAACTCCCCAAAAGAATCTGGATTGTGGTGAGGGAACAGAGAAAAAAGCTCATTTAGGACCTGCACTTACGAAGGGGTTAGGCAGCTGTATATCAGGGAGTAAAGCTTCTGAGAATAAAAACAGCTGCATCTTGTTAAGGTAATTACACAGGGGAAAGGATAATGTACTGGGAACTCCTCAGAAGAATCTGATTTGTGGTGAGGGGAGAGAGATAAAAGCTCATTTAGGAACGACATGAACATGCTGCGTAGGTAGCTGTTTATCAGTAAATATCTCCACTGAGATTAAGAAAAGCAGTAGCTTAATAAATTAAGTACTTCCTGGTATGCTTACTGTACTGGTAACTCCCCAAAAGAATCTGGATTGTGGTGAGGGAACAGAGAAAAAAGCTCATTTAGGACCTGCACTTACGAAGGGGTTAGGCAGCTGTATATCAGGGAGTAAAGCTTCTGAGAATAAAAACAGCTGCAGCTTGTTAAGGTAATTACACAGGGGAAAGGATAATGTACTGGGAACTCCTCAGAAGAATCTGATTTGTGGTGAGGGGAGAGAGATAAAAGCTCATTTAGGAACGACATGAACATGCTGCGTAGGTAGCTGTTTATCAGTAAATATCTCCACTGAGATTAAGAAAAGCAGTACCTTAATAAATTAAGTACTTCCTGGTATGGTTACTGTACTGGTAACTCCCCAAAAGAATCTGGATTGTGGTGAGGGAACAGAGAAAAAAGCTCATTTAGGACCTGCACTTACGAAGGGGTTAGGCAGCTGTATATCAGGGAGTAAACCTTCTGAGAATAAAAACAGCTGGAGCTTGTTAAAGTAATTACACAGGGGAAAGGATAATGTACTGGGAACTCCTCAGAAGAATCTGATTTGTGGTGAGGGGAGAGAGATAAAAGCTCATTTAGGAACGACATGAACATGCTGCGTAGGTAGCTGTTTATCAGTAAATATCTCCACTGAGATTAAGAAAAGCAGTAGCTTAATAAATTAAGTACTTCCCGGTATGGTTACTGTACTGGTAACTCCCCAAAAGAATCTGGATTGTGGTGAGGGAACAGAGAAAAAAAGCTCATTTAGGACCTGCACTTACGAAGGGGGTAGGCAGCTGTATATCAGGGAGTAAACCTTCTGAGAATAAAAACAGCTGGAGCTTGTTAAGGTAATTACACAGGAGAAAGGATAAAGTACTGGGAACTCCTCAGAAGAATCTGATTTGTGGTGAGGGGAGAGAGATAAAAGCTCATTTAGGAACGACATGAACATGCTGCGTAGGTAGCTGTTTATCAGTAAATATCTCCAGTGAGCTTTAGAAAAGCAGTAGATTAATAAATTAAGTACTTCCTGGTATGGTTACTGTACTGGTAACTCCCCAAAAGAATCTGGATTGTGGTGAGGGAACAGAGAAAAAAGCTCATTTAGGACCTGCACTTACGAAGGGGGTAGGCAGCTGTATATCAGGGAGTAAAGCTTCTGAGAATAAAAACAGCTGCAGCTTGTTAAGGTAATTACACAGGGGAAAGGATAATGTACTGGGAACTCCTCAGAAGAATCTGATTTGTGGTGAGGGGAGAGAGAAAAAAGCTCATTTAGGAACGACATGAACATGCTGCGTAGGTAGCTGTTTATCAGTAAATATCTCCCCTGAGATTAAGAAAAGCAGTAGCTTAATAAATTAAGTACTTCCTGGTATGGTTACTGTACTGGTAACTCCCCAAAAGAATCTGGATTGTGGTGAGGGAACAGAGAAAGAAGCTCATTTAAGACCTGCACTTACGAAGGGGGTAGGCAGCTGTTTATCAGGGACTAAACCTTCTGAGAATAAAAAACAGCTGGAGCTTGTTAAGGTAATTACACAGGGGAAAGGATAATGTACTGGGAACTCCTCAGAAGAATCTGATTTGTGGTGAGGGGAGAGAGATAAAAGCTAATTTGGAACGACATGAACATGCTGCGTAGGTAGCTGTTTATCAGTAAATATCTCAACTGAGATTAAGAAAAGCAGTAGCTTAATAAATTAAGTACTTCCTGGTATGGTTACTGTACTGGTAACTCCCCAGAAGAATCTGGATTGTGGTGAGGGAACAGAGAAAAAAGCTCATTTAGGACCTGCACTTACGAAGGGGGTAGGCAGCTGTATATCAGGGCGTAAAGCTTCTGAGAATAAAAACAGCTGCAGCTTGTTAAGGTAATTACACAGGGGAAAGGATAATGTACTGGGAACTCCTCAGAAGAATCTGATTTGTGGTGAGGGGAGAGAGATAAAAGCTCATTTAGGAACGACATGAACATGCTGCGTAGGTAGCTGTTTATCAGTAAATATCTCCACTGAGATTAAGAAAAGCAGTAGCTTAATAAATTAAGTACTTCCTGGTATGGTTACTGTACTGGTAACTCCCCAAAAGAATCTGGATTGTGGTGAGGGAACAGAGAAAAAAGCTCATTTAGGACCTGCACTTACGAAGGGGGTAGGCAGCTGTATATCAGGGAGTAAACCTTCTGAGAATAAAAACAGCTGGAGCTTGTTAAGGTAATTACACAGGGGAAAGGATAATGTACTGGGAACTCCTCAGAAGAATCTGATTTGTGGTGAGGGGAGAGAGATAAAAGCTCATTTAGGAACGACAGGAACATGCTGCGTAGGTAGCTGTTTATCAGTAAATATCTCCACTGAGATTAAGAAAAGCAGTAGCTTAATAAATTAAGTACTTCCTGGTATGGTTACTGTACTGGTAACTCCCCAAAAGAATCTGGATTGTGGTGAGGGAAGAGAGAAAAAAGCTCATTTAGGACCTGCACTTACGAAGGGGGTAGGCAGCTGTATATCAGGGAGTAAAGCTTCTGAGAATAAAAACAGCTGGAGCTTGTTAAGGTAATTACACAGGAGAAAGGATAAAGTACTGGGAACTCCTCAGAAGAATCTGATTTGTGGTGAGGGGAGAGAGATAAAAGCTCATTTAGGAACGACATGAACATGCTGCGTAGGTAGCTGTTTATCAGTAAATATCTCCAGTGAGCTTTAGAAAAGCAGTAGCTTAATAAATTAAGTACTTCCTGGTATGGTTACTGTACTGGTAACTCCCCAAAAGAATCTGGATTGTGGTGAGGGAACAGAGAAAAAAGCTCATTTAGGACCTGCACTTACGAAGGGGGTAGGCAGCTGTATATCAGGGAGTAAAGCTTCTGAGAATAAAAACAGCTGCAGCTTGTTAAGGTAATTACACAGGGGAAAGGATAATGTACTGGGAACTCCTCAGAAGAATCTGATTTGTGGTGAGGGGAGAGAGATAAAAGCTCATTTAGGAACGACATGAACATGCTGCGTAGGTAGCTGTTTATCAGTAAATATCTCCACTGAGATTAAGAAAAGCAGTAGCTTAATAAATTAAGTACTTCCTGGTATGGTTACTGTACTGGTAACTCCCCAAAAGAATCTGGATTGTGGTGAGGGATCAGAGAAAAAAGCTCATTTAGGACCTGCACTTACGAAGGGGTTAGGCAGCTGTATATCAGGGAGTAAAACTTCTGAGAATAAAAACAGCTGGGGCTTGTTAAGGTAATTACACAGGAGAAAGGATAAAGTACTGGGAACTCCTCAGGAGAATCTGATTTGTGGTGAGGGGAGAGAGATAAAAGCTCATTTAGGAACGACATGAACATGCTGCGTAGGTAGCTGTTTATCAGTAAATATCTCCACTGAGCTTTAGAAAAGCAGTAGCTTAATAAATTAAGTACTTCCTGGTATGGTTACTGTACTGGTAACTCCCCAAAAGAATCTGGATTGTGGTGAGGGATCAGAGAAAAAAGCTCATTTAGGACCTGCACTTACGAAGGGGGTAGGCAGCTGTATATCAGGGACTAAACCTGCTGAGAATAAAAACAGCTGGAGCTTGTTAAGGTAATTACACAGGAGAAAGGATAAAGTACTGGGAACTCCTCAGAGGAATCTGATTTGTGGTGAGGGGAGAGAGATAAAAGCTCATTTAGGAACGACATGAACATGCTGCGTAGGTAGCTGTTTATCAGTAAATATCTCCACTGAGATTAAGAAAAGCAGTAGCTTAATAAATTAAGTACTTCCTGGTATGGTTACTGTACTGGTAACTCCCCAAAAGAATCTGGATTGTGGTGAGGGAACAGAGAAAAAAGCTCATTTAGGACCTGCACTTACGAAGGGGGTAGGCAGCTGTATATCAGGGAGTAAACCTTCTGAGAATAAAAACAGCTGGAGCTTGTTAAGGTAATTACACAGGGGAAAGGATAATGTACTGGGAACTCCTCAGAAGAATCTGATTTGTGGTGAGGGGAGAGAGATAAAAGCTCATTTAGGAACGACATGAACATGCTGCGTAGGTAGCTGTTTATCAGTAAATATCTCCACTGAGATTAAGAAAAGCAGTAGCTTAATAAATTAAGTACTTCCTGGTATGGTTACTGTACTGGTAACTCCCCAAAAGAATCTGGATTGTGGTGAGGGATCAGAGAAAAAAGCTCATTTAGGACCTGCACTTACGAAGGGGTTAGGCAGCTGTATATCAGGGAGTAAAACTTCTGAGAATAAAAACAGCTGGAGCTTGTTAAGGTAATTACACAGGAGAAAGGATAAAGTACTGGGAACTCCTCAGGAGAATCTGATTTGTGGTGAGGGGAGAGAGATAAAAGCTCATTTAGGAACGACATGAACATGCTGCGTAGGTAGCTGTTTATCAGTAAATATCTCCACTGAGCTTTAGAAAAGCAGTAGCTTAATAAATTAAGTACTACCTGGTATGGTTACTGTACTGGTAACTCCCCAAAAGAATCTGGATTGTGGTGAGGGAACAGAGAAAAAAGCTCATTTAGGACCTGCACTTACGAAGGGGGTAGGCAGCTGTATATCAGGGACTAAACCTGCTGAGAATAAAAACAGCTGGAGCTTGTTAAGGTAATTACACAGGAGAAAGGATAAAGTACTGGGAACTCCTCAGAAGAATCTGATTTGTGGTGAGGGGAGAGAGATAAAAGCTCATTTAGGAACGACATGAACATGCTGCGTAGGTAGCTGTTTATCAGTAAATATCTCCACTGAGATTAAGAAAAGCAGTAGCTTAATAAATTAAGTACTTCCTGGTATGGTTACTGTACTGGTAACTCCCCAAAAGAATCTGGATTGTGGTGAGGGAACAGAGAAATAAGCTCATTTAGGACCTGCACTTACGAAGGGGGTAGGCAGCTGTATATCAGGGAGTAAACCTTCTGAGAATAAAAACAGCTGCATCTTGTTAAGGTAATTACACAGGGGAAAGGATAATGTACTGGGAACTCCTCAGAAGAATCTGATTTGTGGTGAGGGGAGAGAGATAAAAACTCATTTAGGAACGACATGAACATGCTGCGTAGGTAGCTGTTTATCAGTAAATATCTCCTCTGAGATTAAGAAAAGCAGTAGCTTAATAAATTAAGTACTTCCTGGTATGGTTACTGTACTGGTAACTCCCCAAAAGAATCTGGATTGTGGTGAGGGAAGAGAGAAAAAAGCTCATTTAGGACCTGCACTTACGAAGGGGGTAGGCAGCTGTATATCAGGGAGTAAACCTTCGGAGAATAAAAACAGCTGGAGCTTGTTAAGGTAATTACACAGGAGAAAGGATAAAGTACTGGGAACTCCTCAGAAGAATCTGATTTGTGGTGAGGGGAGAGAGATAAAAGCTCATTTAGGAACGACATGAACATGCTGCGTAGGTAGCCGTTTATCAGTAAATATCTCCACTGAGCTTTAGAAAAGCAGTAGCTTAATAAATTAAGTACTTCCTGGTATGGTTACTGTACTGGTAACTCCCCAAAAGAATCTGGATTGTGGTGAGGGAACAGAGAAAAAAGCTCATTTAGGACCTGCACTTACGAAGGGGGTAGGAAGCTGTATATCAGGGAGTAAAGCTTCTGAGAATAAAAAAAGCTGCAGCTTGTTAAGGTAATTACACAGGGGAAAGGATAATGTACTGGGAACTCCTCAGAAGAATCTGATTTGTGGTGAGGGGAGAGAGATAAAAGCTCATTTAGGAACGACATGAACATGCTGCGTAGGTAGCTGTTTATCAGTAAATATCTCCACTGAGATTAAGAAAAGCAGTAGCTTAATAAATTAAGTACTTCCTGGTATGCTTACTGTACTGGTAACTCCCCAAAAGAATCTGGATTGTGGTGAGGGAACAGAGAAAAAAGCTCATTTAGGACCTGCACTTACGAAGGGGGTAGGCAGCTGTATATCAGGGAGTAAACCTTCTGAGAATAAAAACAGCTGGAGCTTGTTAAGGTAATTACACAGGAGAAAGGATGAAGTACTGTGAACTCCCCAGAAGAATCTGATTTGTGGTGAGGGAAGAGAGATAAAAGCTCATTTAGGAACGACATGAACATGCTGCGTAGGTAGCTGTTTATCAGTAAATATCTCCACTGAGATTAAGAAAAGCAGTAGCTTAATAAATTAAGTACTTCCTGGTATGGTTACTGTACTGGTAACTCCCCAAAAGAATCTGGATTGTGGTGAGGGAACAGAGAAAAAAGCTCATTTAGGACCTGCACTTACGAAGGGGGTAGGCAGCTGTATATCAGGGCGTAAAGCTTCTGAGAATAAAAACAGCTGCAGCTTGTTAAGGTAATTACACAGGGGAAAGGATAATGTACTGGGAACTCCTCAGAAGAATCTGATTTGTGGTGAGGGGAGAGAGATAAAAGCTCATTTAGGAACGACATGAACATGCTGCGTAGGTAGCTGTTTATCAGTAAATATCTCCACTGAGATTAAGAAAAGCAGTAGCTTAATAAATTAAGTAATTCCTAGTATGGTTACTGTACTGGTAACTCCCCAAAAGAATCTGGATTGTGGTGAGGGAACAGAGAAAAAAGCTCATTTAGGACCTGCACTTACGAAGCGGGTAGGCAGCTGTATATCAGGGAGTAAACCTTCTGAGAATAAAAACAGCTGGAGCTTGTTAAGGTAATTACACAGGGGAAAGGATAATGTACTGGGAACTCCTCAGAAGAATCTGATTTGTGGTGAGGGGAGAGAGATAAAAGCTCATTTAGGAATGACAGGAACATGCTGCGTAGGTAGCTGTTTATCAGTAAATATCTCCACTGAGATTAAGAAAAGCAGTAGCTTAATAAATTAAGTACTTCCTGGTATGGTTACTGTACTGGTAACTCCCCAAAAGAATCTGGATTGTGGTGAGGGAAGAGAGAAAAAAGCTCATTTAGGACCTGCACTTACGAAGGGGGTAGGCAGCTGTATATCAGGGAGTAAAGCTTCTGAGAATAAAAACAGCTGCAGCTTGTTAAGGTAATTACACAGGGGAAAGGATAATGTACTGGGAACTCCTCAGAAGAATCTGATTTGTGGTGAGGGGAGAGAGATAAAAGCTCATTTAGGAACGACATGAACATGCTGCGTAGGTAGCTGTTTATCAGTAAATATCTCCTCTGAGATTCAGAAAAGCAGTAGCTTAATAAATTAAGTACTTCCTGGTATGGTTACTGTACTGGTAACTCTCCAAAAGAATCTGGATTGTGGTGAGGGAACAGAGAAAAAAGCTCATTTAGGACCTGCACTTACGAAGGGGGTAGGCAGCTGTACATCAGGGAGTAAACCTTCTGAGAATAAAAACAGCTGGAGCTTGTTAAGGTAATTACACAGGAGAAAGGATAAAGTACTGGGAACTCCTCAGAAGAATCTGATTTGTGGTGAGGGGAGAGAGATAAAAGCTCATTTAGGAACGACATGAACATGCTGCGTAGGTAGCTGTTTATCAGTAAATATCTCCACTGAGATTAAGAAAAGCAGTAGCTTAATAAATTAAGTACTTCCTGGTATGGTTACTGTACTGGTAACTCCCCAAAAGAATCTGGATTGTGGTGAGGGAACAGAGAAAAAAGCTCATTTAGGACCTGCACTTACGAAGGGGGTAGGCAGCTGTATATCAGGGAGTAAAGCTTCTGAGAATAAAAACAGCTGCATCTTGTTAAGGTAATTACACAGGGGAAAGGATAATGTACTGGGAACTCCTCAGAAGAATCTGATTTGTGGTGAGGGGAGAGAGATAAAAGCTCATTTAGGAACGACATGAACATGCTGCGTAGGTAGCTGTTTATCAGTAAATATCTCCACTGAGATTAAGAAAAGCAGTAGCTTAATAAATTAAGTACTTCCTGGTATGGTTACTGTACTGGTAACTCCCCAAAAGAATCTGGATTGTGGTGAGGGAACAGAGAAAAAAGCTCATTTAGGACCTGCACTTACGAAGGGGGTAGGCAGCTGTATATCAGGGAGTAAAGCTTCTGAGAATAAAAACAGCTGCAGCTTGTTAAGGTAATTACACAGGGGAAAGGATAATGTACTGGGAACTCCTCAGAAGAATCTGATTTGTGGTGAGGGGAGAGAGATAAAAGCTCATTTAGGAACGACATGAACATGCTGCGTAGGTAGCTGTTTATCAGTAAATATCTCCACTGAGATTAAGAAAAGCAGTAGCTTAATAAATTAAGTACTTCCTGGTATGCTTACTGTACTGGTAACTCCCCAAAAGAATCTGGATTGTGGTGAGGGAACAGAGAAAAAAGCTCATTTAGGACCTGCACTTACGAAGGGGTTAGGCAGCTGTATATCAGGGAGTAAAGCTTCTGAGAATAAAAACAGCTGCAGCTTGTTAAGGTAATTACACAGGGGAAAGGATAATGTACTGGGAACTCCTCAGAAGAATCTGATTTGTGGTGAGGGGAGAGAGATAAAAGCTCATTTAGGAACGACATGAACATGCTGCGTAGGTAGCTGTTTATCAGTAAATATCTCCACTGAGATTAAGAAAAGCAGTACCTTAATAAATTAAGTACTTCCTGGTATGGTTACTGTACTGGTAACTCCCCAAAAGAATCTGGATTGTGGTGAGGGAACAGAGAAAAAAGCTCATTTAGGACCTGCACTTACGAAGGGGTTAGGCAGCTGTATATCAGGGAGTAAACCTTCTGAGAATAAAAACAGCTGGAGCTTGTTAAAGTAATTACACAGGGGAAAGGATAATGTACTGGGAACTCCTCAGAAGAATCTGATTTGTGGTGAGGGGAGAGAGATAAAAGCTCATTTAGGAACGACATGAACATGCTGCGTAGGTAGCTGTTTATCAGTAAATATCTCCACTGAGATTAAGAAAAGCAGTAGCTTAATAAATTAAGTACTTCCCGGTATGGTTACTGTACTGGTAACTCCCCAAAAGAATCTGGATTGTGGTGAGGGAACAGAGAAAAAAAGCTCATTTAGGACCTGCACTTACGAAGGGGGTAGGCAGCTGTATATCAGGGAGTAAACCTTCTGAGAATAAAAACAGCTGGAGCTTGTTAAGGTAATTACACAGGAGAAAGGATAAAGTACTGGGAACTCCTCAGAAGAATCTGATTTGTGGTGAGGGGAGAGAGATAAAAGCTCATTTAGGAACGACATGAACATGCTGCGTAGGTAGCTGTTTATCAGTAAATATCTCCAGTGAGCTTTAGAAAAGCAGTAGATTAATAAATTAAGTACTTCCTGGTATGGTTACTGTACTGGTAACTCCCCAAAAGAATCTGGATTGTGGTGAGGGAACAGAGAAAAAAGCTCATTTAGGACCTGCACTTACGAAGGGGGTAGGCAGCTGTATATCAGGGAGTAAAGCTTCTGAGAATAAAAACAGCTGCAGCTTGTTAAGGTAATTACACAGGGGAAAGGATAATGTACTGGGAACTCCTCAGAAGAATCTGATTTGTGGTGAGGGGAGAGAGAAAAAAGCTCATTTAGGAACGACATGAACATGCTGCGTAGGTAGCTGTTTATCAGTAAATATCTCCCCTGAGATTAAGAAAAGCAGTAGCTTAATAAATTAAGTACTTCCTGGTATGGTTACTGTACTGGTAACTCCCCAAAAGAATCTGGATTGTGGTGAGGGAACAGAGAAAGAAGCTCATTTAAGACCTGCACTTACGAAGGGGGTAGGCAGCTGTTTATCAGGGACTAAACCTTCTGAGAATAAAAACAGCTGGAGCTTGTTAAGGTAATTACACAGGGGAAAGGATAATGTACTGGGAACTCCTCAGAAGAATCTGATTTGTGGTGAGGGGAGAGAGATAAAAGCTAATTTGGAACGACATGAACATGCTGCGTAGGTAGCTGTTTATCAGTAAATATCTCAACTGAGATTAAGAAAAGCAGTAGCTTAATAAATTAAGTACTTCCTGGTATGGTTACTGTACTGGTAACTCCCCAGAAGAATCTGGATTGTGGTGAGGGAACAGAGAAAAAAGCTCATTTAGGACCTGCACTTACGAAGGGGGTAGGCAGCTGTATATCAGGGCGTAAAGCTTCTGAGAATAAAAACAGCTGCAGCTTGTTAAGGTAATTACACAGGGGAAAGGATAATGTACTGGGAACTCCTCAGAAGAATCTGATTTGTGGTGAGGGGAGAGAGATAAAAGCTCATTTAGGAACGACATGAACATGCTGCGTAGGTAGCTGTTTATCAGTAAATATCTCCACTGAGATTAAGAAAAGCAGTAGCTTAATAAATTAAGTACTTCCTGGTATGGTTACTGTACTGGTAACTCCCCAAAAGAATCTGGATTGTGGTGAGGGAACAGAGAAAAAAGCTCATTTAGGACCTGCACTTACGAAGGGGGTAGGCAGCTGTATATCAGGGAGTAAACCTTCTGAGAATAAAAACAGCTGGAGCTTGTTAAGGTAATTACACAGGGGAAAGGATAATGTACTGGGAACTCCTCAGAAGAATCTGATTTGTGGTGAGGGGAGAGAGATAAAAGCTCATTTAGGAACGACAGGAACATGCTGCGTAGGTAGCTGTTTATCAGTAAATATCTCCACTGAGATTAAGAAAAGCAGTAGCTTAATAAATTAAGTACTTCCTGGTATGGTTACTGTACTGGTAACTCCCCAAAAGAATCTGGATTGTGGTGAGGGAAGAGAGAAAAAAGCTCATTTAGGACCTTCACTTACGAAGGGGGTAGGCAGCTGTATATCAGGGAGTAAACCTTCTGAGAATAAAAACAGCTGGAGCTTGTTAAGGTAATTACACAGGAGAAAGGATAAAGTACTGGGAACTCCTCAGAAGAATCTGATTTGTGGTGAGGGGAGAGAGATAAAAGCTCATTTAGGAACGACATGAACATGCTGCGTAGGTAGCTGTTTATCAGTAAATATCTCCAGTGAGCTTTAGAAAAGCAGTAGCTTAATAAATTAAGTACTTCCTGGTATGGTTACTGTACTGGTAACTCCCCAAAAGAATCTGGATTGTGGTGAGGAAACAGAGAAAAAAGCTCATTTAGGACCTGCACTTACGAAGGGGGTAGGCAGCTGTATATCAGGGAGTAAAGCTTCTGAGAATAAAAACAGCTGCAGCTTGTTAAGGTAATTACACAGGGGAAAGGATAATGTACTGGGAACTCCTCAGAAGAATCTGATTTGTGGTGAGGGGAGAGAGATAAAAGCTCATTTAAGAACGACATGAACATGCTGCGTAGGTAGCTGTTTATCAGTAAATATCTCCACTGAGATTAAGAAAAGCAGTAGCTTAATAAATTAAGTACTTCCTGGTATGGTTACTGTACTGGTAACTCCCCAAAAGAATCTGGATTGTGGTGAGGGAACAGAGAAAAAAGCTCATTTAGGACCTGCACTTACGAAGGGGGTAGGCAGCTGTATATCAGGGAGTAAAGCTTCTGAGAATAAAAACAGCTGCAGCTTGTTAAGGTAATTACACAGGGGAAAGGATAATGTACTGGGAACTCCTCAGAAGAATCTGATTTGTGGTGAGGGGAGAGAGATAAAAGCTCATTTAGGAACGACATGAACATGCTGCGTAGGTAGCTGTTTATCAGTAAATATCTCCACTGAGATTAAGAAAAGCAGTACCTTAATAAATTAAGTACTTCCTGGTATGGTTACTGTACTGGTAACTCCCCAAAAGAATCTGGATTGTGGTGAGGGAACAGAGAGAAAAAGCTCATTTAGGACCTGCACTTACGAAGGGGGTAGGCAGCTGTATATCAGGGAGTAAACCTTCTGAGAATAAAAACAGCTGGAGCTTGTTAAGGTAATTACACAGGAGAAAGGATAAAGTACTGGGAACTCCTCAGAAGAATCTGATTTGTGGTGAGGGGAGAGAGATAAAAGCTCATTTAGGAACGACATGAACATGCTGCGTAGGTAGCTGTTTATCAGTAAATATCTCCAGTGAGCTTTAGAAAAGCAGTAGATTAATAAATTAAGTACTTCCTGGTATGGTTACTGTACTGGTAACTCACCAAAAGAATCTGGATTGTGGTGAGGGAACAGAGAAAAAAGCTCATTTAGGACCTGCACTTACGAAGGGGGTAGGCAGCTGTATATCAGGGAGTAAAGCTTCTGAGAATGAAAACAGCTGCAGCTTGTTAAGGTAATTACACAGGGGAAAGGATAATGTACTGGGAACTCCTCAGAAGAATCTGATTTGTGGTGAGGGGAGAGAGAAAAAAGCTCATTTAGGAACGACATGAACATGCTGCGTAGGTAGCTGTTTATCAGTAAATATCTCCCCTGAGATTAAGAAAAGCAGTAGCTTAATAAATTAAGTACTTCCTGGTATGGTTACTGTACTGGTAACTCCCCAAAAGAATCTGGATTGTGGTGAGGGAACAGAGAAAGAAGCTCATTTAAGACCTGCACTTACGAAGGGGGTAGGCAGCTGTTTATCAGGGACTAAACCTTCTGAGAATAAAAACAGCTGGAGCTTGTTAAGGTAATTACACAGGGGAAAGGATAATGTACTGGGAACTCCTCAGAAGAATCTGATTTGTGGTGAGGGGAGAGAGATAAAAGCTCATTTAGGAACGACAGGAACATGCTGCGTAGGTAGCTGTTTATCAGTAAATATCTCCACTGAGATTAAGAAAAGCAGTAGCTTAATAAATTAAGTACTTCCTGGTATGGTTACTGTACTGGTAACTCCCCAAAAGAATCTGGATTGTGGTGAGGGAAGAGAGAAAAAAGCTCATTTAGGACCTGCACTTACGAAGGGGGTAGGCAGCTGTATATCAGGGAGTAAAGCTTCTGAGAATAAAAACAGCTGGATCCTGTTAAGGTAATTACACAGGGGAAAGGATAATGTACTGGGAACTCCTCAGAAGAATCTGATTTGTGGTGAGGGGAGAGAGATAAAAGCACATTTAGGAACGACATGAACATGCTGCGTAGGTAGCTGTTTATCAGTAAATATCTCCATTGAGATTAAGAAAAGCAGTAGCTTAATAAATTAAGTACTTCCTGGTATGGTTACTGTACTGGTAACTCCCCAGAAGAATCTGGATTGTGGTGAGGGAACAGAGAAAAAAGCTCATTTAGGACCTGCACTTACCAAGGGGGTAGGCAGCTGTATATCAGGGCGTAAAGCTTCTGAGAATAAAAACAGCTGCAGCTTGTTAAGGTAATTACACAAGGGAAAGGATAATGTACTGGGAACTCCTCAGAAGAATCTGATTTGTGGTGAGGGGAGAGAGATAAAAGCTCATTTAGGAACGACATGAACATGCTGCGTAGGTAGCTGTTTATCAGTAAATATCTCCACTGAGATTAAGAAAAGCAGTAGCTTAATAAATTAAGTACTTCCTGGTATGGTTACTGTACTGGTAACTCCCCAAAAGAATCTGGATTGTGGTGAGGGAACAGAGAAAAAAGCTCATTTAGGACCTGCACTTACGAAGCGGGTAGGCAGCTGTATATCAGGGAGTAAACCTTCTGAGAATAAAAACAGCTGGAGCTTGTTAAGGTAATTACACAGGGGAAAGGATAATGTACTGGGAACTCCTCAGAAGAATCTGATTTGTGGTGAGGGGAGAGAGATAAAAGCTCATTTAGGAACGACATGAACATGCTGCGTAGGTAGCTGTTTATCAGTAAATATCTCCACTGAGATTAAGAAAAGCAGTAGCTTAATAAATTAAGTACTTCCTGGTATGGTTACTGTACTGGTAACTCCCCAAAAGAATCTGGATTGTGGTGAGGGAACAGAGAAAAAAAGCTCATTTAGGACCTGCACTTACGAAGGGGGTAGGCAGCTGTATATCAGGGAGTAAACCTTCTGAGAATAAAAACAGCTGGAGCTTGTTAAGGTAATTACACAGGAGAAAGGATAAAGTACTGGGAACTCCTCAGAAGAATCTGATTTGTGGTGAGGGGAGAGAGATAAAAGCTCATTTAGGAACGACATGAACATGCTGCGTAGGTAGCTGTTTATCAGTAAATATCTCCACTGAGCTTTAGAAAAGCAGTAGCTTAATAAATTAAGTACTTCCTGGTATGGTTACTGTACTGGTAACTCCCCAAAAGAATCTGGATTGTGGTGAGGGAACAGAGAAAAAAGCTCATTTAAGACCTGAACTTACGAAGGGGGTAGGCAGCTGTATATCAGGGAGTAAAGCTTCTGAGAATAAAAACAGCTGGAGCTTGTTAAGGTAATTACACAGGGGAAAGGATAATGTACTGGGAACTCCTCAGAAGAATCTGATTTGTGGTGAGGGGAGAGAGATAAAAGCTCATTTAGGAACGACATGAACATGCTGCGTAGGTAGCTGTTTATCAGTAAATATCTCCACTGAGATTAAGAAAAGCAGTAGCTTAATAAATTAAGTACTTCCTGGTATGGTTACTGTACTGGTAACTCCCCAAAAGAATCTGGATTGTGGTGAGGGAACAGAGAAAAAAGCTCATTTAGGACCTGCACTTACGAAGGGGGTAGGCAGCTGTATATCAGGAACTAAACCTTCTGAGAATAAAAACAGCTGGAGCTTGTTAAGGTAATTACACAGGGGAAAGGATAATGTACTGGGAACTCCTCAGAAGAATCTGATTTGTGGTGAGGGGAGAGAGATAAAAGCTCATTTAGGAACGACATGAACATGCTGCGTAGGTAGCTGTTTATCAGTAAATATCTCCACTGAGATTAAGAAAAGCAGTAGCTTAATAAATTAAGTACTTCCTGGTATGGTTACTGTACTGGTAACTCCCCAAAAGAATCTGGATTGTGGTGAGGGAACAGAGAAATAAGCTCATTTAGGACCTGAACTTACGAAGGGGGTAGGCAGCTGTATATCAGGGAGTAAACCTTCTGAGAATAAAAACAGCTGCAGCTTGTTAAGGTAATTACACAGGGGAAAGGATAATGTACTGGGAACTCCTCAGAAGAATCTGATTTGTGGTGAGGGGAGAGAGATAAAAGCTCATTTAGGAACGACATGAACATGCTGCGTAGGTAGCTGTTTATCAGTAAATATCTCCACTGAGATTAAGAAAAGCAGTAGCTTAATAAATTAAGTACTTCCTGGTATGGTTACTGTACTGGTAACTCCCCAAAAGAATCTGGATTGTGGTGAGGGAACAGAGAAAAAAGCTCATTTAGGACCTGCACTTACGAAGGGGGTAGGCAGCTGTATATCAGGGACTAAACCTTCTGAGAATAAAAACAGCTGGAGATTGTTAAGGTAATTACACAGGAGAAAGGATAATGTACTGGGAACTCCTCAGAAGAATCTGATTTGTGGTGAGGGGAGAGAGATAAAAGCTCATTTAGGAACGACATGAACATGCTGCGTAGGTAGCTGTTTATCAGTAAATATCTCCACTGAGATTAAGAAAAGCAGTAGCTTAATAAATTAAGTACTTCCCGGTATGGTTACTGTACTGGTAACTCCCCAAAAGAATCTGGATTGTGGTGAGGGAACAGAGAAAAAAAGCTCATTTAGGACCTGCACTTACGAAGGGGGTAGGCAGCTGTATATCAGGGAGTAAACCTTCTGAGAATAAAAACAGCTGGAGCTTGTTAAGGTAATTACACAGGAGAAAGGATAAAGTACTGGGAACTCCTCAGAAGAATCTGATTTGTGGTGAGGGGAGAGAGATAAAAGCTCATTTAGGAACGACATGAACATGCTCCGTAGGTAGCTGTTTATCAGTAAATATCTCCACTGAGCTTTAGAAAAGCAGTAGCTTAATAAATTAAGTACTTCCTGGTATGGTTACTGTACTGGTAACTCCCAAAAGAATCTGGATTGTGGTGAGGGAACAGAGAAAAAAGCTCATTTAGGACCTGCACTTACGAAGGGGGTAGGCAGCTGTATATCAGGGAGTAAAGCTTCTGAGAATAAAAACAGCTGCAGCTTGTTAAGGTAATTACACAGGGGAAAGGATAATGTACTGGGAACTCCTCAGAAGAATCTGATTTGTGGTGAGGGGAGAGAGATAAAAGCTCATTTAGGAACGACATGAACATGCTGCGTAGGTAGCTGTTTATCAGTAAATATCTCCACTGAGATTAAGAAAAGCAGTAGCTTAATAAATTAAGTACTTCCTGGTATGGTTACTGTACTGGTAACTCCCCAAAAGAATCTGGATTGTGGTGAGGGAACAGAGAAAAAAGCTCATTTAGGACCTGCACTTACGAAGGGGGTAGGCAGCTGTATATCAGGGAGTAAAGCTTCTGAGAATAAAAACAGCTGGAGCTTGTTAAGGTAATTACACAGGGAAAAGGATAATGTACTGGGAACTCCTCAGAAGAATCTGATTTGTGGTGAGGGGAGAGAGATAAAAGCTCATTTAGGAACGACATGAACATGCTGCGTAGGTAGCTGTTTATCAGTAAATATCTCCTCTGAGATTAAGAAAAGCAGTAGCTTAATAAATTAAGTACTTCCTGGTATGGTGACTGTACTGGTAACTCCCCAAAAGAATCTGGATTGTGGTGAGGGAACAGAGAAAAAAGCTCATTTAGGACCTGCACTTACGAAGGGGGTAGGCAGCTGTATATCAGGGAGTAAAGCTTCTGAGAATAAAAACAGCTGGAGCTTGTTAAGGTAATTACACAGGGGAAAGGATAAGGTACTGGGAACTCCTCAGAAGAATCTGATTTGTGGTGAGGGGAGAGAGATAAAAGCTCATTTAGGAACGACATGAACATGCTGCGTAGGTAGCTGTTTATCAGTAAATATCTCCACTGAGCTTTAGAAAAGCAGTAGCTTAATAAATTAAGTACTTCCTGGTATGGTTACTGTACTGGTAACTCCCCAAAAGAATCTGGATTGTGGTGAGGGAACAGAGAAAAAAGCTCATTTAGGACCTGCACTTACGAAGGGGGTAGGCAGCTGTATATCAGGGAGTAAACCTTCTGAGAATAAAAACAGCTGCAGCTTGTTAAGGTAATTACACAGGGGAAAGGATAATGTACTGGGAACTCCTCAGAAGAATCTGATTTGTGGTGAGGGGAGAGAGATAAAAGCTCATTTAGGAACGACATGAACATGCTGCGTAGGTAGCTGTTTATCAGTAAATATCTCCACTGAGATTAAGAAAAGCAGTAGCTTAATAAATTAAGTACTTCCTGGTATGGTTACTGTACTGGTAACTCCCCAAAAGAATCTGGATTGTGGTGAGGGAACAGAGAAAAAAGCTCATTTAGGACCTGCACTTACGAAGGGGGTAGGCAGCTGTATATCAGGGAGTAAACCTTCTGAGAATAAAAACAGCTGGAGCTTGTTAAGGTAATTACACAGGGGAAAGGATAATGTACTGGGAACTCCTCAGAAGAATCTGATTTGTGGTGAGGGGAGAGAGATAAAAGCTCATTTAGGAACGACATGAACATGCTGCGTAGGTAGCTGTTTATAAGTAAATATCTCCACTGAGATTAAGAAAAGCAGTAGCTTAATAAATTAAGTACTTCCTGGTATGGTTACTGTACTGGTAACTCCCCAAAAGAATCTGGATTGTGGTGAGGGAACAGAGAAATAAGCTCATTTAGGACCTGCACTTACGAAGGGGGTAGGCAGCTGTATATCAGGGAGTAAACCTTCTGAGAATAAAAACAGCTGCAGCTAGTTAAGGTAATTACACAGGGGAAAGGATAATGTACTGGGAACTCCTCAGAAGAATCTGATTTGTGGTGAGGGGAGAGAGATAACAGCTCATTTAGGAACGACATGAACATGCTGCGTAGGTAGCTGTTTATCAGTAAATATCTCCACTGAGATTAAGAAAAGCAGTAGCTTAATAAATTAAGTACTTCCTGGTATGGTTACTGTACTGGTAACTCCCCAAAAGAATCTGGATTGTGGTGAGGGAACAGAGAAAAAAGCTCATTTAGGACCTGCACTTACGAAGGGGGTAGGCAGCTGTATATCAGGGACTAAACCTTCTGAGAATAAAAACAGCTGGAGATTGTTAAGGTAATTACACAGGAGAAAGGATAATGTACTGGGAACTCCTCAGAAGAATCTGATTTGTGGTGAGGGGAGAGAGATAAAAGCTCATTTAGGAACGACATGAACATGCTGCGTAGGTAGCTGTTTATCAGTAAATATCTCCACTGAGATTAAGAAAAGCAGTAGCTTAATAAATTAAGTACTTCCCGGTATGGTTACTGTACTGGTAACTCCCCAAAAGAATCTGGATTGTGGTGAGGGAACAGAGAAAAAAAAGCTCATTTAGGACCTGCACTTACGAAGGGGGTAGGCAGCTGTATATCAGGGAGTAAACCTTCTGAGAATAAAAACAGCTGGAGCTTGTTAAGGTAATTACACAGGAGAAAGGATAAAGTACTGGGAACTCTCAGAAGAATCTGATTTGTGGTGAGGGGAGAGAGATAAAAGCTCATTTAGGAACGACATGAACATGCTGCGTAGGTAGCTGTTTATCAGTAAATATCTCCACTGAGCTTTAGAAAAGCAGTAGCTTAATAAATTAAGTACTTCCTGGTATGGTTACTGTACTGGTAACTCCCCAAAAGAATCTGGATTGTGGTGAGGGAACAGAGAAAAAAGCTCATTTAGGACCTGCACTTACGAAGGGGGTAGGCAGCTGTATATCAGGGAGTAAAGCTTCTGAGAATAAAAACAGCTGCAGCTTGTTAAGGTAATTACACAGGGGAAAGGATAATGTACTGGGAACTCCTCAGAAGAATCTGATTTGTGGTGAGGGGAGAGAGATAAAAGCTCATTTAGGAACGACATGAACATGCTGCGTAGGTAGCTGTTTATCAGTAAATATCTCCACTGAGATTAAGAAAAGCAGTAGCTTAATAAATTAAGTACTTCCTGGTATGGTTACTGTACTGGTAACTCCCCAAAAGAATCTGGATTGTGGTGAGGGAACAGAGAAAAAAGCTCATTTAGGACCTGCACTTACGAAGGGGGTAGGCAGCTGTATATCAGGGAGTAAACCTCTGAGAATAAAAACAGCTGGAGCTTGTTAAGGTAATTACACAGGGGAAAGGATAATGTACTGGGAACTCCTCAGAAGAATCTGATTTGTGGTGAGGGGAGAGAGATAAAAGCTCATTTAGGAACGACATGAACATGCTGCGTAGGTAGCTGTTTATCAGTAAATATCTCCTCTGAGATTAAGAAAAGCAGTAGCTTAATAAATTAAGTACTTCCTGGTATGGTGACTGTACTGGTAACTCCCCAAAAGAATCTGGATTGTGGTGAGGGAACAGAGAAAAAAGCTCATTTAGGACCTGCACTTACGAAGGGGGTAGGCAGCTGTATATCAGGGAGTAAAGCTTCTGAGAATAAAAACAGCTGGAGCTTGTTAAGGTAATTACACAGGGGAAAGGATAAAGTACTGGGAACTCCTCAGAAGAATCTGATTTGTGGTGAGGGGAGAGAGATAAAAGCTCATTTAGGAACGACATGAACATGCTGCGTAGGTAGCTGTTTATCAGTAAATATCTCCACTGAGCTTTAGAAAAGCAGTAGCTTAATAAATTAAGTACTTCCTGGTATGGTTACTGTACTGGTAACTCCCCAAAAGAATCTGGATTGTGGTGAGGGAACAGAGAAAAAAGCTCATTTAGGACCTGCACTTACGAAGGGGGTAGGCAGCTGTATATCAGGGAGTAAACCTTCTGAGAATAAAAACAGCTGGAGCTTGTTAAGGTAATTACACAGGGGAAAGGATAATGTACTGGGAACTCCTCAGAAGAATCTGATTTGTGGTGAGGGGAGAGAGATAAAAGCTCATTTAGGAACGACATGAACATGCTGCGTAGGTAGCTGTTTATCAGTAAATATCTCCACTGAGATTAAGAAAAGCAGTAGCTTAATAAATTAAGTACTTCCTGGTATGGTGACTGTACTGGTCACTCCCCAAAAGAATCTGGATTGTGGTGAGGGAACAGAGAAAAAAGCTCATTTAGGACCTGCACTTACGAAGGGGGTAGGCAGCTGTATATCAGGGAGTAAACTTCTGAGAATAAAAACAGCTGGAGCTTCTTAAGGTAATTACACAGGGGAAAGGATAAAGTACTGGGAACTCCTCAGAAGAATCTGATTTGTGGTGAGGGGAGAGAGATAAAAGCTCATTTAGGAACGACATGAACATGCTGCGTAGGTAGCTGTTTATCAGTAAATATCTCCAGTGAGCTTTAGAAAAGCAGTAGCTTAATAAATTAAGTACTTCCTGGTATGGTTACTGTACTGGTAACTCCCCAAAAGAATCTGGATTGTGGTGAGGGAACAGAGAAAAAAGCTCATTTAGGACCTGCACTTACGAAGGGGGTAGGCAGCTGTATATCAGGGAGTAAAGCTTCTGAGAATAAAAACAGCTGCAGCTTGTTAAGGTAATTACACAGGGGAAAGGATAATGTACTGGGAACTCCTCAGAAGAATCTGATTTGTGGTGAGGGGAGAGAGATAAAAGCTCATTTAGGAACGACATGAACATGCTGCGTAGGTAGCTGTTTATCAGTAAATATCTCCACTGAGATTAAGAAAAGCAATAGCTTAATAAATTAAGTACTTCCTGGTATGGTTACTGTACTGGTAACTCCCCAAAAGAATCTGGATTGTGGTGAGGGAACAGAGAAAAAAGCTCATTTAGGACCTGCACTTACGAAGGGGGTAGGCAGCTGTATATCAGGGACTAAACCTTCTGAGAATAAAAACAGCTGGAACTTGTTAAGGTAATTACACAGGAGAAAGGATAAAGTACTGGGAACTCCTCAGAAGAATCTGATTTGTGGTGAGGGGAGAGAGATAAAAGCTCATTTAGGAACGACATGAACATGCTGCGTAGGTAGCTGTTTATCAGTAAATATCTCCACTGAGATTAAGAAAAGCAGTAGCTTAATAAATTAAGTACTTCCTGGTATGGTTACTGTACTGGTAACTCCCAAAAGAATCTGGATTGTGGTGAGGGAACAGAGAAAAAAGCTCATTTAGGACCTGCACTTACGAAGGGGGTAGGCAGCTGTATATCAGGGACTAAACCTTCTGAGAATAAAAACAGCTGGAGCTTGTTAAGGTAATTACACAGGGGAAAGGATAATGTACTGGGAACTCCTCAGAAGAATCTGATTTGTGGTGAGGGGAGAGAGATAAAAGCTCATTTAGGAACGACATGAACATGCTGCGTAGGTAGCTGTTTATAAGTAAATATCTCCACTGAGATTAAGAAAAGCAGTAGCTTAATAAATTAAGTACTTCCTGGTATGGTTACTGTACTGGTAACTCCCCAAAAGAATCTGGATTGTGGTGAGGGAACAGAGAAATAAGCTCATTTAGGACCTGCACTTACGAAGGGGGTAGGCAGGTGTATATCAGGGAGTAAACCTTCTGAGAATAAAAACAGCTGCAGCTAGTTAAGGTAATTACACAGGGGAAAGGATAATGTACTGGGAACTCCTCAGAAGAATCTGATTTGTGGTGAGGGAGAGAGATAACAGCTCATTAGGAACGACATGAACACGCTGCGTAGGTAGCTGTTTATCAGTAAATATCTCCACTGAGATTAAGAAAAGCAGTAGCTTAATAAATTAAGTACTTCCTGGTATGGTTACTGTACTGGTAACTCCCCAAAAGAATCTGGATTGTGGTGAGGGAACAGAGAAAAAAGCTCATTTAGGACCTGCACTTACGAAGGGGGTAGGCAGCTGTATATCAGGGACTAAACCTTCTGAGAATAAAAACAGCTGGAGATTGTTAAGGTAATTACACAGGAGAAAGGATAATGTACTGGGAACTCCTCAGAAGAATCTGATTTGTGGTGAGGGGAGAGAGATAAAAGCTCATTTAGGAACGACATGAACATGCTGCGTAGGTAGCTGTTTTATCAGTAAATATCTCCACTGAGATTAAGAAAAGCAGTAGCTTAATAAATTAAGTACTTCCTGGTATGTTACTGTACTGGTAACTCCCCAAAAGAATCTGGATTGTGGTGAGGGAACAGAGAAAAAAGCTCATTTAGGACCTGCACTTACGAAGGGGGTAGGCAGCTGTATATCAGGGACTAAACCTTCTGAGAATAAAAACAGCTGGAGCTTGTTAAGGTAATTACACAGGGGAAAGGATAATGTACTGGGAACTCCTCAGAAGAATCTGATTTGTGGTGAGGGGAGAGAGATAAAGCTCATTTAGGAACGACATGAACATGCTGCGTAGGTAGCTGTTTATAAGTAAATATCTCCACTGAGATTAAGAAAAGCAGTAGCTTAATAAATTAAGTACTTCCTGGTATGGTTACTGTACTGGTAACTCCCCAAAAGAATCTGGATTGTGGTGAGGGAACAGAGAAATAAGCTCATTTAGGACCTGCACTTACGAAGGGGGTAGGCAGGTGTATATCAGGGAGTAAACCTTCTGAGAATAAAAACAGCTGCAGCTAGTTAAGGTAATTACACAGGGGAAAGGATAATGTACTGGGAACTCCTCAGAAGAATCTGATTTGTGGTGAGGGGAGAGAGATAACAGCTCATTTAGGAACGACATGAACACGCTGCGTAGGTAGCTGTTTATCAGTAAATATCTCCACTGAGATTAAGAAAAGCAGTAGCTTAATAAATTAAGTACTTCCTGGTATGGTTACTGTACTGGTAACTCCCCAAAAGAATCTGGATTGTGGTGAGGGAACAGAGAAAAAAGCTCATTTAGGACCTGCACTTACGAAGGGGGTAGGCAGCTGTATATCAGGGACTAAACCTTCTGAGAATAAAAACAGCTGGAGATTGTTAAGGTAATTACACAGGAGAAAGGATAATGTACTGGGAACTCCTCAGAAGAATCTGATTTGTGGTGAGGGGAGAGAGATAAAAGCTCATTTAGGAACGACATGAACATGCTGCGTAGGTAGCTGTTTATCAGTAAATATCTCCACTGAGATTAAGAAAAGCAGTAGCTTAATAAATTAAGTACTTCCCGGTATGGTTACTGTACTGGTAACTCCCCAAAAGAATCTGGATTGTGGTGAGGGAACAGAGAAAAAAAGCTCATTTAGGACCTGCACTTACGAAGGGGGTAGGCAGCTGTATATCAGGGAGTAAACCTTCTGAGAATAAAAACAGCTGGAGCTTGTTAAGGTAATTACACAGGAGAAAGGATAAAGTACTGGGAACTCCTCAGAAGAATCTGATTTGTGGTGAGGGGAGAGAGATAAAAGCTCATTTAGGAACGACATGAACATGCTGCGTAGGTAGCTGTTTATCAGTAAATATCTCCACTGAGCTTTTGAAAAGCAGTAGCTTAATAAATTAAGTACTTCCTGGTATGGTTACTGTACTGGTAACTCCCCAAAAGAATCTGGATTGTGGTGAGGGAACAGAGAAAAAAGCTCATTTAGGACCTGCACTTACGAAGGGGGTAGGCAGCTGTATATCAGGGAGTAAAGCTTCTGAGAATAAAAACAGCTGCAGCTTGTTAAGGTAATTACACAGGGGAAAGGATAATGTACTGGGAACTCCTCAGAAGAATCTGATTTGTGGTGAGGGGAGAGAGATAAAAGCTCATTTAGGAACGACATGACATGCTGCGTAGGTAGCTGTTTATCAGTAAATATCTCCACTGAGATTAAGAAAAGCAGTAGCTTAATAAATTAAGTACTTCCTGGTATGGTTACTGTACTGGTAACTCCCCAAAAGAATCTGGATTGTGGTGAGGGAACAGAGAAAAAAGCTCATTTAGGACCTGCACTTACGAAGGGGGTAGGCAGCTGTATATCAGGGAGTAAAGCTTCTGAGAATAAAAACAGCTGCAGCTTGTTAAGGTAATTACACAGGGGAAAGGATAATGTACTGGAACTCCTCAGAAGAATCTGATTTGTGGTGAGGGGAGAGAGATAAAAGCTCATTTAGGAACGACATGAACATGCTGCGTAGGTAGCTGTTTATCAGTAAATATCTCCACTGAGATCTAAGAAAAGCAGTAGCTTAATAAATTAAGTACTTCCTGGTATGGTTACTGTACTGGTAACTCCCCAAAAGAATCTGGATTGTGGTGAGGGAACAGAGAAAAAAGCTCATTTAGGACCTGCACTTACGAAGGGGGTAGGCAGCTGTATATCAGGGACTAAACCTTCTGAGAATAAAAACAGCTGGAACTTGTTAAGGTAATTACACAGGAGAAAGGATAAAGTACTGGGAACTCCTCAGAAGAATCTGATTTGTGGTGAGGGGAGAGAGATAAAAGCTCATTTAGGAACGACATGAACATGCTGCGTAGGTAGCTGTTTATCAGTAAATATCTCCACTGAGATTAAGAAAAGCAGTAGCTTAATAAATTAAGTACTTCCTGGTATGGTTACTGTACTGGTAACTCCCCAAAAGAATCTGGATTGTGGTGAGGGAACAGAGAAAAAAGCTCATTTAGGACCTGCACTTACGAAGGGGGTAGGCAGCTGTATATCAGGGACTAAACCTTCTGAGAATAAAAACAGCTGGAGCTTGTTAAGGTAATTACACAGGGGAAAGGATAATGTACTGGAACTCCTCAGAAGAATCTGATTTGTGGTGAGGGGAGAGAGATAAAAGCTCATTAGGAACGACATGAACATGCTGCGTAGGTAGCTGTTTATAAGTAAATATCTCCACTGAGATTAAGAAAAGCAGTAGCTTAATAAATTAAGTACTTCCTGGTATGGTTACTGTACTGGTAACTCCCCAAAAGAATCTGGATTGTGGTGAGGGAACAGAGAAATAAGCTCATTTAGGACCTGCACTTACGAAGGGGGTAGGCAGGTGTATATCAGGGAGTAAACCTTCTGAGAATAAAAACAGCTGCAGCTAGTTAAGGTAATTACACAGGGGGAAAGGATAATGTACTGGGAACTCCTCAGAAGAATCTGATTTGTGGTGAGGGGAGAGAGATAACAGCTCATTTAGGAACGACATGAACACGCTGCGTAGGTAGCTGTTTATCAGTAAATATCTCCACTGAGATTAAGAAAAGCAGTAGCTTAATAAATTAAGTACTTCCTGGTATGGTTACTGTACTGGTAACTCCCAAAAGAATCTGGATTGTGGTGAGGGAACAGAGAAAAAAATCTCATTTAGGACCTGCACTTACGAAGGGGTAGGCAGCTGTATATCAGGGACTAAACCTTCTGAGAATAAAAACAGCTGGAGATTGTTAAGGTAATTACACAGGAGAAAGGATAATGTACTGGGAACTCCTCAGAAGAATCTGATTTGTGGTGAGGGGAGAGAGATAAAAGCTCATTTAGGAACGACATGAACATGCTGCGTAGGTAGCTGTTTATCAGTAAATATCTCCACTGAGATTAAGAAAAGCAGTAGCTTAATAAATTAAGTACTTCCCGGTATGGTTACTGTACTGGTAACTCCCCAAAAGAATCTGGATTGTGGTGAGGGAACAGAGAAAAAAAGCTCATTTAGGACCTGCACTTACGAAGGGGGTAGGCAGCTGTATATCAGGGAGTAAACCTTCTGAGAATAAAAACAGCTGGAGCTTGTTAAGGTAATTACACAGGAGAAAGGATAAAGTACTGGGAACTCCTCAGAAGAATCTGATTTGTGGTGAGGGGAGAGAGATAAAAGCTCATTTAGGAACGACATGAACATGCTGCGTAGGTAGCTGTTTATCAGTAAATATCTCCACTGAGCTTTTGAAAAGCAGTAGCTTAATAAATTAAGTACTTCCTGGTATGGTTACTGTACTGGTAACTCCCAAAAGAATCTGGATTGTGGTGAGGGAACAGAGAAAAAAGCTCATTTAGGACCTGCACTTACGAAGGGGGTAGGCAGCTGTATATCAGGGAGTAAAGCTTCTGAGAATAAAAACAGCTGCAGCTTGTTAAGGTAATTACACAGGGGAAAGGATAATGTACTGGGAACTCCTCAGAAGAATCTGATTTGTGGTGAGGGGAGAGAGATAAAAGCTCATTTAGGAACGACATGAACATGCTGCGTAGGTAGCTGTTTATCAGTAAATATCTCCACTGAGATTAAGAAAAGCAGTAGCTTAATAAATTAAGTACTTCCTGGTATGGTTACTGTACTGGTAACTCCCCAAAAGAATCTGGATTGTGGTGAGGGAACAGAGAAAAAAGCTCATTTAGGACCTGCACTTACGAAGGGGGTAGGCAGCTGTATATCAGGGAGTAAACCTTCTGAGAATAAAAACAGCTGGAGCTTGTTAAGGTAATTACACAGGGGAAAGGATAATGTACTGGGAACTCCTCAGAAGAATCTGATTTGTGGTGAGGGGAGAGAGATAAAAGCTCATTTAGGAACGACATGAACATGCTGCGTAGGTAGCTGTTTATCAGTAAATATCTCCTCTGAGATTAAGAAAGCAGTAGCTTAATAAATTAAGTACTTCCTGGTATGGTGACTGTACTGGTAACTCCCCAAAAGAATCTGGATTGTGGTGAGGGAACAGAGAAAAAAGCTCATTTAGGACCTGCACTTACGAAGGGGGTAGGCAGCTGTATATCAGGGAGTAAAGCTTCTGAGAATAAAAACAGCTGGAGCTTGTTAAGGTAATTACACAGGGGAAAGGATAAAGTACTGGGAACTCCTCAGAAGAATCTGATTTGTGGTGAGGGGAGAGAGATAAAAGCTCATTTAGGAACGACATGAACATGCTGCGTAGGTAGCTGTTTATCAGTAAATATCTCCACTGAGCTTTAGAAAAGCAGTAGCTTAATAAATTAAGTACTTCCTGGTATGGTTACTGTACTGGTAACTCCCCAAAAGAATCTGGATTGTGGTGAGGGAACAGAGAAAAAAGCTCATTTAGGACCTGCACTTACGAAGGGGGTAGGCAGCTGTATATCAGGGACTAAACCTTCTGAGAATAAAAACAGCTGGAGATTGTTAAGGTAATTACACAGGAGAAAGGATAATGTACTGGAACTCCTCAGAAGAATCTGATTTGTGGTGAGGGGAGAGAGATAAAAGCTCATTTAGGAACGACATGAACATGCTGCGTAGGTAGCTGTTTATCAGTAAATATCTCCACTGAGATTAAGAAAAGCAGTAGCTTAATAAATTAAGTACTTCCCGGTATGGTTACTGTACTGGTAACTCCCCAAAAGAATCTGGATTGTGGTGAGGGAACAGAGAAAAAAAGCTCATTTAGGACCTGCACTTACGAAGGGGGTAGGCAGCTGTATATCAGGGAGTAAACCTTCTGAGAATAAAAACAGCTGGAGCTTGTTAAGGTAATTACACATGAGAAAGGATAAAGTACTGGGAACTCCTCAGAAGAATCTGATTTGTGGTGAGGGGAGAGAGATAAAAGCTCATTTAGGAACGACATGAACATGCTGCGTAGGTAGCTGTTTATCAGTAAATATCTCCACTGAGCTTTTGAAAAGCAGTAGCTTAATAAATTAAGTACTTCCTGGTATGGTTACTGTACTGGTAACTCCCCAAAAGAATCTGGATTGTGGTGAGGGAACAGAGAAAAAAGCTCATTTAGGACCTGCACTTACGAAGGGGGTAGGCAGCTGTATATCAGGGAGTAAAGCTTCTGAGAATAAAAACAGCTGCAGCTTGTTAAGGTAATTACACAGGGGAAAGGATAATGTACTGGGAACTCCTCAGAAGAATCTGATTTGTGGTGAGGGGAGAGAGATAAAAGCTCATTTAGGAACGACATGAACATGCTGCGTAGGTAGCTGTTTATCAGTAAATATCTCCACTGAGATTAAGAAAAGCAGTAGCTTAATAAATTAAGTACTTCCTGGTATGGTTACTGTACTGGTAACTCCCCAAAAGAATCTGGATTGTGGTGAGGGAACAGAGAAAAAAGCCATTTAGGACCTGCACTTACGAAGGGGGTAGGCAGCTGTATATCAGGGAGTAAACCTTCTGAGAATAAAAACAGCTGGAGCTTGTTAAGGTAATTACACTGGGGAAAGGATAATGTACTGGGAACTCCTCAGAAGAATCTGATTTGTGGTGAGGGGAGAGAGATAAAAGCTCATTTAGGAACGACATGAACATGCTGCGTAGGTAGCTGTTTATCAGTAAATATCTCCTCTGAGATTAAGAAAAGCAGTAGCTTAATAAATTAAGTACTTCCTGGTATGGTGACTGTACTGGTAACTCCCCAAAAGAATCTGGATTGTGGTGAGGGAACAGAGAAAAAAGCTCATTTAGGACCTGCACTTACGAAGGGGGTAGGCAGCTGTATATCAGGGAGTAAAGCTTCTGAGAATAAAAACAGCTGGAGCTTGTTAAGGTAATTACACAGGGGAAA
>NW_025961840.1:0-38217 GCF_023159225.1 Perognathus longimembris pacificus | reverse complement strand
CAGATTCTTTTGGGGAGTTACCAGTACAGTAACCATACCAGGAAGTACTTAATTATTTAGCTACTGCTTTTCTTAATCTCAGTGGAGATATTTAGCTGATAAGCAGCTACATACACAGCATGTTCATGTCGTTCCTAAATGAGCTTTTATCTCTCTCCACTCACCACAAAACAGGTTCTTCTGAGGGAGTTCCCAGTACTTTATCCTTTCCCCGGTATAATTACCTTAACAAGCTCCAGCTGTTTTTATTCTCAGAAGGTTTACTCCCTGATATACAGCTGTCTACCCCCTTCGTAAGTGTAGGTCCTAAATGAGCTTTTTTCTCTGTTCCCTCACCACAATCCAGATTCTTTTGGGGAGTTACCAGTACAGTAACCATTCCAGGAAGTACTTGATTTATTAAGCTACTGCTTTTCTTAATCTCAGTGGAGATATTTACTGATAAACAGCTACCTACGCAGCATGTTCATGTCGTTCCTAAATGAGCTTTTTCCTCTGTTCCCGCACCACAATCCAGATTCTTTTGGGGAGTTACCAGTACAGTAACCATACCAGGAAGTACTTGATTTATTAAGCTACTGCTTTTCTTAATCTCAGTGGAGATATTTACTGATAAACAGCTACCTATGCAGCATGTTCATGTCGTTCCTAAATGAGCTTTTATCTCTCTCCCCTCACCACAAATCAGATTCTTCTGAGGAGTTCCCAGTACATTATCCTTTGCCCTGTGTAATTACCTTAACAAGCTCCAGCTGTTTTTATTCTCAGAAGGTTTACTCCCTGATAAACAGCTGCCTACCCCCTTCGTAAGTGCAGGTCCTAAATGAGCCTTTTTTCTCTGTTCCCTCACCACAATCCAGATTCTTTTGGGGAGTTACGAGTACAGTAACCATACCAGGAAGTACTTAATTTATTAAGCTACTGCTTTTCTTATCTCAGTGGAGATATTTACTGATAAACAGCTACCTATGCAGCATGTTCATGTCGTTCCTAAATGAGCTTTTATCGCTCTCCCCTCACCACAAATCAGACTCTTCTGAGGAGTTCCCAGTACTTTATCCTTTGCCCTGTGTAATTACCTTAACAAGCTCCAGCTGTTTTTATTCTTAGAAGCTTTACTCCCTGATATACAGCTGCCTACACCCTTCGTAAGTGAAGGTCCTAAATGAGCTTTTTTCTCTGTTCCCTCACCACAATCCAGATTCTTTTCGGGAGTTACCAGTACAGTAACCATACCAGGAAGTACTTAATTTATTAAGCTACTGCTTTTCTTAATCTCAGTGGAGATATTTACTGATAAACAGCTACCTACGCAGCATGTTCATGTCGTTCTTAAATGAGCTTTTATCTCTCTCCCCTCACCACAAATCAGATTCTTCTGAGGAGTTCCCAGTACATTATCCTTTCCCCTGTGTAATTACCTTAACAAGCTCCAGCTGTTTTTATTGTCAGAAGGTTTACTCCCTCATATACAGCTGCCTACCCCCTTCCTAAGTGCAGGTCCTAAATGAGCTTTTTTCTCTGTTCCCTCACCACAATCCAGATTCTTTTGGGGAGTTACCAGTACAATAACCATACCAGGAAGTACTTAATTTATTAAGCTACTGCTTTCTTAATGTCAGTGGAGATATTTACTGATAAACAGCTACGTACGCAGCATGTTCATGTCGTTCCTAAATGAGCTTTTATCTCTCTCCCCTCAGCACAAATCAGAATCTTCTGAGGAGTTCCCAGTACATTATCCTTTCCCTGTGTATTTACCTTAAGAAGCTCCAGCTCATTTTATTCTCAGAAGGTTTACTCCCTGATATACAGCTGACTACCCCCTTCGTAAGTGCAGGTCCCTAAATGAGCTTTTTTCTCTGTTCCCTCACCACAATCCAGATTCTTTTGGGAAGTTACCAGTACAGTATCCATACCAGGAAGTTCTTAATTGTTTAAGCTACTGCTTTTCTTAATCTCAGTGGAGATATTTACTGATAAACAGCTACCTACGCAGCATGTTCATGTCGTTCTTAATGAGCTTTTATCTCTCTCCCCTCACCACAAATCACATTCTTCTGAGGAGTTCCCAGTACATTATACTTTCCCCTGTGGTAATTACCTTAACAAGCTCCAGCTGTTTTTATTCTCAGAAGGTTTACTCCCTGATATACAGCTGCCTACCCCCTTCGTAAGTGCAGGTCCTAAATGAGCTTTTTTCTCTGTTCCCTCACCACAATCCAGATTCTTTTGGGAAGTTACCAGTACAGTAACCATACCAGGAAGTACTTAATTTATTAAGCTACTCCTTTTCTTAATCTCAGTGGAGATATTTACTGATAACAGCTACCTACGCAGCATGTTCATGTCGTTCCTAAATGAGCCTTTTACCTCTCTCCCCTCACCACAAATCAGATTCTTCTGAGGAGTTCCCAGTACATTATCCTTTCCCCTGTGTAATTACCTTAACAAGCTCCAGTTGTTTTTATTCTCAGAAGGTTTACTCCCTGATATACAGCTGCCTACCCCCTTCGTAAGTGCCGGTCCTAAATGAGCTTTTTTCTCTGTTCCCTCACCACAATCCAGATTCTATGGTGAGTTACCAGTACAGTAACCACACCAGGAAGTACTTAGTTTATTAAGCTACTGCTTTTCTTGAATCCCAGTGGAGTTATTTATTGATAAACTGCTACCTACGCAGCATGTTCATGTCGTTCATAAATGAAACTTTTATCTCTCTCCCCTCACCACAAATCAGATTCTTCTGAGGATTTCCCAGTACATTAGCCTTTCCCCTATGTAATTACCTTAACAAGCTGCAACTGTTTTTATTCTCAGAAAGTTCACTCCCTGACATACAGCTGCCTACCCCCTTCGTAAGTGCAGGTCCTAAATGAGCTTTTTTCTCTGTTCCCTCACCACAATCCAGATTCTTTTGGGGAGTTACCAGTACAGTAACCATACCAGGAAGTACTTAATTTATTAAGCTACTGCTTTTCTTAATCTCAGTGGAGATATTTACTGATAAACAGCTACCTACGCAGCATTTTCATGTCGTTCATAAATGAGCTTTTATCTCTCTCCCCTCATCATAAATCAGATTCTTCTGAGGAGTTCCCAGTACATTATCCTTTCCCCTGTGTAATTACCTTAACAAGTTCCAGCTGTTTTTATTCTCAGAAGGTTTACTCCCTGATATACAGCTACCTACCCCCCTTGGTAAGTGCAGGTCCTAAATGAGCTTTTTTCTCTGTTCCCTCACCACAATCCAGATTCTTTTGGGGAGTTACCAGTACAGTAACCATACCAGGAAGTACTTAATTTATTAAGCTACTGCTTTTTCTTAACCTCAGTGGAGATATTTACTGATATACAGCTACCTGCCCAGCATGTTCAGGTCGTTCCTAAATGAGCTTTTTTCTCTGTTCCCTCACCACAATCCAGATTCTTTTGGGGAGTTACCAGTACAGTATCCATACCAGGAATTACTTAATTTATTAAGCTCCTGCTTTTCTTAATCTCAGTGGAGATATTTACTGATAAACAGCTACCTACACAGCATGTTCATGTCGTTCCTAAATGAGCTTTTATCTCTCTCCCCTCACCACAAATCAGATTCTTCTGAGGACTTCCCAGTACATTATCCTTTCCCCTGTGTAATTACCTTAACAAGCTTCAGCTGTTTTTATTCTCAGAAGGTTTACTCCGTGATATACAGCTGCCTACCCCCTTCGTAAGTGCAGGTCCTAAATGAGCTTTTTCTCTGTTCCCTCACCACAATCCAGATTCTTTTGGGGAGTTACCAGTACAGTAACCATACCAGGAAGTACTTAATTTATTAAGCTACTGCTTTTCTTAATCTCAGTGGAGATATTTACTGATAAACAGCTACCTACGCAGCATGTTCATGTCGTTCCTAAATGAGCTTTTATCTCTCTCCCCTCACCACAAATCAGAGTCTTCTGAGGAGTTCCCAGTACATTATAATTTATCCTGTGTAATTACCTTAACAAGCTGCAGCTGTTTCTATTCTCAGAAGGTTTACTCCCTGATATACAGCTGCCTACCCCCTTCGTAAGTGAAGGTCCTAAATGAGCTTTTTTCTCTGTCCCCTCACCACAATCCAGATTCATTTGGGAAGTTACCAGTACAGTATCCATACCAGGAAGTACTTAATTTATTAAGCTACTGCTTTTCTTAATCTCAGTGGAGATATTTACTGATAAACAGCTACCTACGCAGCATGTTCATGTCGTTTTTAATGAGCTTTTATCTCTCTCCCCTCACCACAAATCAGATTCTTCTGAGGTGTTCCCAGTACATTATACTTTCCCCTGTGTATTACCTTAACAAGCTCCAGCTGTTTTTTTCTCAGAAGGTTTACTCCCTGATATACAGCTGCCTACCCCCTTCGTAACTGCAGGTCCTAAATGAGCTTTTTTCTCTGTTCCCTACACCACAATCCAGATTCTTTTGGGGAGTTACCAGTACAGTATCCATACAAGGAAGTACTTAATTTTTTAAGCTACTGCTTTTCTTAATCTCAGTGGAGATATTTACTGATATACAGCTACCTACGCAGCATGTTCAGGTCGTTCCTAAATGAGCTTCTTTCTCTGTTCCTCACCACAATCCAGATTCTTTTGGGAGGTACCAGTACAGTATCCATACCAGGAAGTACTTAATTTATTAACCTACTGCTTTTCTTAATTTCAGTGGAGATATTTACTGATAAAAAGCTCCGTATGCAGCATGTTCATGTCGTTCCTAAATGAGCTTTTATCTCTCTCCCCTCACCACAAATCAGATTCTTCTGAGGAATTCCCAGTACATTATCCTTTCCCCTGTGTAATTACCTTAACAAGCTCCAGCTGTTTTTATTCTCAGAATCGATACTCCCTGATATACAGCTGCCTACCCCCTTCGTAACTGCAGCTCATAAATGAGCTTTTTTCTCTGTTCCCTCACCACAATCCAGATTCTTCTGGGGAGTTACCAGTACAGTAACCATACCAGGAAGTACTTAACTTATTAAGCTACTGCTTTCTTAATCTCAGTGGAGATATTTACTGATAAACAGCTACCTACGCAGCATGTTCATGTCGTTCCTAAATGAGCTTTTATCTCTTTCCCCTCATCACAAATCAGATTCTTCTGAGGAGTTCCCAGTACATTATCCTTTCCCATGTGTAATTACCTTAACAAGCTCCAGCTGTTTTTATTCTCAGAAAGTTTACTCCCTGACATACAGCTGCCTACCGCCTTCGTAAGTGCAGGTCCTAAATGAGCTTTTTTCTCTGTTCCCTCACCAAAATCCAGATTCTTTTGGGGAGTTACCAGTACAGTAACCATACCAGGAAGTACTTAATTTAATAAGATACTGCTTTTCTTAATCTCAGTGGAGATATTTACTGATAAACAGCTACCTACTCAGCACGTTCATGTCGTTCCTAAATGAGCTTTTATCTCTCTCCCCTCACCACAAATCAGATTCTACTGAGGAGTTCCCAGTACATTATCCTTTCCATGTGTAATTACCTTAACAAGCTCCAGCTGTTTTTATTCTCAGAAGCGATACTCCCTGATATACAGCTGCCTACCCCCTTCGTAATTGCAGGACCTAAATGAGATTTTTTCTCTGTTCCCTCAGCACAATCCAGATTCTTTTGGGGAGTTACCAGTACAGTAACCATACCAGGAAGTACTTAATTTATTAAGCTACTGCTTTTCTTAATCTCAGTGGAGATATTTACTGATAAACAGCTACGTAGGCAGCATGTTCATGTCGTTCCTAAATGAGCTTTTATCTCTCTCCCCTCACCACAAATCAGATTCTTCCGAGGAGTTCCCAGTACATTATGCTTTCCCTTGTGTAATTACCTTAACAAGCTCCAGCTGTTTTTATTCTCAGAAAGTTTACTCCCTGATATACAGCTGCCTACCCCCTTCGTAAGTGCAGGTCCTAAATGAGCTTTTTTCTCTGTTCCCTCACCACAATCCAGATTCTTTTGGGGAGTTACCAGTACAGTAACCATACCAGGAAGTACTTAATTTTTTAAGCTACTGCTTTTCTTAATCTCAGTGGAGATATTTACTGATATACAGCTACCTACGCAGCATGTTCAGGTCGTTCCTAAATGAGCTTTTTCTCTGTTCCCTCACCACAATCCAGATTCTTTTGGGGAGGTACCAGTACAGTATCCATACCAGGAAGTACTTATTTATTAAGCTACTGCTTTTCTTAATTTCAGTGGAGATATTTACTGATAAACAGCTCCGTATGCAGCATGTTCATGTCGTTCCTAAATGAGCTTTTATCTCTCTCCCCTCACCACAAATCAGATTCTTCTGAGGAGTTCCCAGTACATTATCCTTTCCCCTGTGTAATTACCTTAACAAGCTCCAGCTGTTTTTATGCTCAGAATCGATACTCCCCTGATATACAGCTGCCTACCCCCTTCGTAACTGCAGCTCATAAATGAGCTTTTTTCTCTGTTCCCTCACCACAATCCAGATTCTTTTGGGGAGGGTACCAGTACAGTAACCATACCAGGAGAGTACTTAATTTATTAAGCTACTGCTTTTCTTAATCTCAGTGGAGATATTTACTGATAAACAGCTACCTACGCAGCATGTTCATGTCGTTCCTAAATGAGCTTTTATCTCTTTCCCCTCATCAGAAATCATATTCTTCTGAGGAGTTCCCAGTACATTATCCTTTCCCATGTGTAAATTACCTTAACAAGCTCCAGCTGTTTTTATTCTCAGAAGTTTCACTCCCTGATATACGACTGCATAACCCCTTCGTAAGTGCAGGTCCTATAAGAGCTTTTTTCTCTGTTCCCTCACCACAATCCAGATTCTTTTGGGGAGTTACCAGTACAGTAACCGTACCAGGAAGTACTTAATTTATTAAGCTACTGCTTTTCTTAATCTCAGTGGAGATATTTACTGATAAACAGCTACCTACGCAGCATGTTCCTGTCGTTCCTAAATGAGCTTTTATCTCTCTCCCCTCACCACAAATCAGATTGTTCTGAGGAGTTCCCAGTACATTATCCTTTCCCCTGTGTAATTACCTTAACAAGCTCCAGCTGTTTTTATTCTCAGAAGGTTTACTCCCTGATATACACCTGCATACCCCCTTCGTATGTGCCGGTCCTAAATGAGCTTTTTTCTCTGTTCCCTCACCACTATCCAGATTCTTTTGCGGAGTTACCAGTACAGTAACCATACCAGGAAGTACTTAATTTATTAAGCTACTGCTTTTCTTAATCTCAGTGGAGATATTTACTGATAAACACCTACCTACACAGCATGTTCATGTCGTTCCTAAATGAGCTTTTATCTCTCTCTCCTCACCACAAATCATATTCTTTTGAGTAGTTCCCAGTACATTATCCTTTCCCCTGTGTAATTACCTTAACAAGCTCCAGCTGTTTTTATTCTCAAAAGGTTTACTCCCTGATATACAGCTGCCTACCCCCTTCGTAAGTGCAGGTCCTAAATGAGCTTTTTTCTCTGTTCCCTCACCACAATCCAGATTCTTCGGGGAGTTACCAGTAGAGTAATCTTACCAGGAAGTACTTAATTTATTAAGCTACTGCTTTTCTTAATCTCAGTGGAGATATTTACTGATAAACAGCTACATACGCAGCATGTTCATGTCGTTCCTAAATTTGCTTTTATCTCTCTCCCGTCACCACAAATCAGATTCATCTGAGGAGTTCCCAGTACATTATCCTTTCCCCTGTGTAATTACTTTAACAAGCTCCAGCTGTTTTTATTCTCAGAATGTTTACTCCCTGATATACAGCTGCCTACCCCCTTCGTAAGTGCAGGTCCTAAATGAGCTATTTCCTCTGTTCCCTCACCACAATCCAGATTCTTTTGGGGAGTTACCAGTACAGTAACCATACCAGGAAGTACTTAATTTTTTAAGCTACTGATTTTCTTAATCTCAGTGGATTTATTTACTGATAAACAGCTACCTGCGAGCATGTTCATGTCGTTCCTAAATGAGCTTTTATCTCTCTCCCCTCACCACAAATAAGATTCTTCTGAGGAGTTCCCAGTACATTATAATTTCCCCTGTGTAATTACCTTAACAAGGTCCAGCTGTTTTTATTCTCAGAAGGTTTACTCCCTGATAAACAGCTGCCTACCCCCTTCGTAAGTTCAGGTCTTAAATGAGCTTTTTTCTCTGTTGCCTCACCACAATCCAGATTCTTTTGGGGAGTTACCAGTACAGTAACCATACCAGGAAGTACTTGATTTATTAAGCTACTGCTTTTCTTAATCTCAGTGGAGATATTTACTGATAAACAGCTACCTACGCAGCATGTTCATGTCGTTCCTAAATGAGCTTTTTTCTCTGTTCCCGCACCACAATCCAGAATTTTTTGGGGAGTTACCAGTACAGTATCCATACAGGAAGGAAGTACTTAATTTATTAAGCTACTGCTTTTCTTAATCTCAGTGGAGATATTTACTGATAAACAGCTACGTATGCAACATGTTCATGTCGTTCCTAAATGAGCTTTTATCTCTCTCCCCTCACCACAAATCAGATTCTTCAGAGGAGATCCCAGTACATTATCCTTTCCCCTGTGTAATTACTTTAACAAGGTCCAGCTGTTTTTATTCTCAGAAGGTTTACTCCCTGATATACAGCTGCCTACCTTCTTCGTAAGTGCAGGTCCTAAATGAGCTTTTTTCTCTGTTCCCTCACTACAATCCAGATTCTTTTGGGGAGTTACCAGTACAGTAACCATACCAGGAATTACTTAATTTATTAAGCTACTGCTTTTCTTAATCTCAGTGGAGATATTTACTGATAAACAGCTACCTACGCAGCATGTTCATGTCGTTCCTGAATGAGCTTTTATCTCTCTCCCCTCACCACAAATCAGATTCTTCTGAGGAGTTCCCAGTACATTATCCTTTCCCCTGTGTAATTACTTAACAAGCTCCAGCTGTTTTTATTCTCAGAAGGTTTACTCCCTGATATACAGCTGCCTACCCCCTTCGTAAGTGCAGGTCCTAAATGAGATATTTTCTCTGTTCCCTCACCACAATCCAGATTCTTTTGGGGAGTTACCAGTAGAGTAACCATACCAGGAAGTACTTAATTTATTTAGCTACTGCTTTTCTTAATCTCAGTGGAGATATTTACTGATAAGCAGCTACATACACAGCATGTTCATGTCGTTCCTAAATGAGCTTTTATCTCTCTCCACTCACCACAAAACAGGTTCTTCTGAGGAGTTCCCAGTACTTTATCCTTTCCCCGGTATAATTACCTTAACAAGCTCCAGCTGTTTTTATTCTCAGAAGGTTTACTCCCTGATATACAGCTGCCTACCCCCTTCGTAAGTGTAGGTCCTAAATGAGCTTTTTTCTCTGTTCCCTCACCACAATCCAGATTCTTTTGGGGAGTTACCAGTACAGTAACCATTCCAGGAAGTACTTGATTTATTAAGCTACTGCTTTTCTTAATCTCAGTGGAGATATTTACTGATAAACAGCTACCTACGCAGCATGTTCATGTCGTTCCTAAATGAGCTTTTTCCTCTGTTCCCGCACCACAATCCAGATTCTTTTGGGGAGTTACCAGTACAGTAACCATACCAGGAAGTACTTGATTTATTAAGCTACTGCTTTCTTAATCTCAGTGGAGATATTTACTGATAAACAGCTACCTATGCAGCATGTTCATGTCGTTCCTAAATGAGCTTTTATCTCTCTCCCCCTCACCACAAATCAGATTCTTCTGAGGAGTTCCCAGTACATTATCCTTTGCCCTGTGTAATTACCTTAACAAGCTCCAGCTGTTTTTATTCTCAGAAGGTTTACTCCCTGATAAACAGCTGCCTACCCCCTTCGTAAGTGCAGGTCCTAAATGAGCTTTTTTCTCTGTTCCCTCACCACAATCCAGATTCTTTTGGGGAGTTACCAGTACAGTAACCATACCAGGAAGTACTTAATTTATTAAGCTACTGCTTTTCTTAATCTCAGTGGAGATATTTACTGATAAACAGCTACCTATGCAGCATGTTCATGTCGTTCCTAAATGAGCTTTTATCGCTCTCCCCTCACCACAAATCAGACTCTTCTGAGGAGTTCCCAGTACTTTATCCTTTGCCCTGTGTAATTACCTTAACAAGCTCCAGCTGTTTTTATTCTTAGAAGGTTTACTCCCTGATATACAGCTGCCTACACCCTTCGTAAGTGAAGGTCCTAAATGAGCTTTTTTCTCTGTTCCCTCACCACAATCCAGATTCTTTTCGGGAGTTACCAGTACAGTAACCCATACCAGGAAGTACTTAATTTATTAAGCTACTGCTTTTTCTTAATCTCAGTGGAGATATTTACTGATAAACAGCTACCTACGCAGCATGTTCATGTCGTTCTTAAATGAGCTTTTATCTCTCTCCCCTCACCACAAATCAGATTCTTCTGAGGAGTTCCCAGTACATTATCCTTTCCCCTGTGTAATTACCTTAACAAGCTCCAGCTGTTTTTATTGTCAGAAGGTTTACTCCCTCATATACAGCTGCCTACCCCCTTCCTAAGTGCAGGTCCTAAATGAGCTTTTTTCTCTGTTCCCTCACCACAATCCAGATTCTTTTGGGAGTTACCAGTACAATAACCATACCAGGAAGTACTTAATTTATTAAGCTACTGCTTTTCTTAATGTCAGTGGATATATTTACTGATAAACAGCTACGTACGCAGCATGTTCCTGTCGTTCCTAAATGAGCTTTTATCTCTCTCCCCTCAGCACAAATCAGAATCTTCTGAGGAGTTCCCAGTACATTATCCTTTCCCCTGTGTATTTACCTTAAGAAGCTCCAGCTCATTTATTCTCAGAAGGTTTACTCCTGATATACAGCTGCCTACCCCCTTCGTAAGTGCAGGGCCTGAATGAGCTTTTTTTCTCTGTTCCCTCACGACAATCCAGATTCTTTTGGGGAGTTACCAGTACAGTAACCATACCAGAAGTACTTAATTTATTTAGCTACTGCTTTTCTTAATCTCAGTGGAGATATTTACTGATAAACAGCTACCTACACAGCATGTTCTTGTCGTTCTTAAATGAGCTTTTATCTCTCTCCCCTCACCACAAATCAGATTCTTCTGAGGAGTTCCCAGTACATTATTCTTTCACTGTGTAATTACCTTAACAAGCTCCAGCTGTTTTTATTCTCAGAAAGTTTACTCCCTGATATACAGCTGCCTATCCCCTTCGTGAGTGCAGGTCCTAAATGAGCTTTTTTCTCTGTTCCCTCACCACAATCAGATTCTTTTGGGGAGTTACCAGTACAGTAACCATACCAGGAAGTACTTAATTTATTAAGCTACTGCTTTTCTTAATCTCAGTGGAGATATTTACTGATAAACAGCTACGTACGCAGCATGTTCATGTCGTTCCTAAATGAGCTTTTATCTCTCTCCCCTCACCACAAATCAGATTCTTCTGAGGAGTTCCCAGTACATTATCCTTTCCCCTGTGTAATTACCTTAACAAGCTCCAGCCGTATTTATTCTCAGAAGGTTTACTCCCTGATATACAGCTGCCTACCCCCTTCGTAAGTGCAGGACCTAAATGAGCTTTTTTCTCTGTTCCCTCACCACAATCCAGATTCTTTTGGGGAGTTACCAGTACAGTAACCATACCAGGAAGTTCTTAATTTATTAACCTACTTCTTTTCTTAATCTCAGTGGAGATGTTTCCTGATAAACAGCTATCTACGCAACGTGTTCATGTCGTTCCTAAATGAGCTTTTATCTCTCTCCCCTCACCACAAATCAGATTCTTCTGAGGAGTTCCCAGTACATTATCCTTTCCCCTGTGTAATTACCTTAACAAGCTCCAGTTGTTTTTATTCTCAGAAGGTTTACTCCTGATATACAGCTGCCTACCCCCTTCGTAAGTGCAGGTCCTAAATGAGCTTTTTTCTCTGTTCCCTCACCACAATCCAGATTCTTTTGGGGAGTTACCAGTACAGTAACCATACCAGGAAGTACTTAATTTATTAAGCTACTGCTTTTCTTAATCTCAGTGGAGATATTTACTGATAAACAGCTACATAAGCAGCATGTTCATGTCGTTCCTAAATGAGCTTTTATCTCTTTCCCCTCACCAAAAGCAGATTCTTCTGAGGAGTTCCCAGTATATTATCCTTTCCCCTGTGTAATTACCTTAACAAGCTCCAGCTGTTTTTATTCTCAGAAGGTTTACTAACTGATAAACGGCTGCCTTCCCCCTTCGTAAGTGCAGTCCTAAATGAGCTTTTCTCTCTGATCCCTCACCACAATCCAGATTCTTTTGGGGAGTTACCAGTACAGTAACCATACAGGAAGTACTTAATTTATTTAGCTACTGCTTTTCTTAATCTTAGTGAAGATATTTACTGATAAACAGCTACCGACGCAGCATGTTCATGTCGTTCCTAAATGAGCTTTTATCTCTCTCCCCTCACCACAAATCAGATTCTTCTGAGGAATTCCAGTACATTATCCTTTCCCCTGTGTAATTACCTAAACAAACTCCAGCTGTTTTTTTTCTCAGAAGGTTTACTCCCTGATATACAGCTGCCTACCCCCTTCGTAAGTGCAGGTCCTAAATGAGCTTTTTTCTCTGTTCCCTCACCACAATCCAGATTCTTTTGGGGAGTTACCAGTACAGTAACCATACCAGGAAGTACTTAATTTATTAAGCTACTGCTTTTCTTAATCTCAGTGGAGATATTTACTGATAAACAGCTACATACGCAGCATGTTCATGTCGTTCCGAAATGAGCTTTTATCTCTCTCCTCTCACCACAAATCAGATTCTTCTGAGGAGTTCCCAGTACATTATCCTTTCCCCTGTGTAATTACCTTAACAAGCTCCAGCTGTTTTTATTCTCAGAAGGTTTACTCCCTGATATACAGCTGCCTACCCCCTTCGTAAGTGCAGGTCCTAAATGAGCTTTTATCTCTGTTCCCTCACCACAATCCAGATTCCTTTGGGGAGTTACCAGTACAGTATCCATAGCAGGAAGTACTTAATTTATTAAGCTACTGCTTTTCTTAATCTCAGTGGAGATATTTACTGATAAACAGCTAGGTATGCAGCATGTTCATGTCGTTCCTAAATGAGCTTTTATCTCTCTCCCCTCACCAAAAAGCAGATTCTTCTGAGGAGTTCCCAGTATATTATCCTTTCCCCTGTGTAATTACCTTAACAAGCTCCAGCTGTTTTTATTCTCAGAAGGTTTACTCCCTGATATATAGTTGCCTAACCCCTTCGTAAGTGCAGGTCCTAAATGAGCTTTTTTCTCTGTTCCCTCACCACAATCCAGATTCTTTTGGGGAGTTACCTGTACAGTAACCATACCAGGAAGTACTTAATTTATTAAGCTACTGCTTTTCTTAATCTCAGTGGAGATATTTACTGATAACCAGCTACCTACGCAGCATGTTCATGTCGTTCCTAAATGAGCTTTTTTCTCCGTTCCTTCACCACAATCCAAATTCTTTTGGGGAGGTACCCTGCCGGGCCAGCCTTCAGGGGAATAGAAATCCTGACTGAGGGGCGGCAGGGATACGGAAAAGGAAAAATAAGGCAAGAGAAAAAAGACAAAAGACAAAGATGGGGTACGGGAGGTCTACAGCCGTAAGGTTGAACCTCAAGACTGCAGCCAAGTTTATTCCAACTACCAGCTTATATGCAGTTTTGGAACCAGGGAATAGCATAGGATTGTTAACATTCCAGAACATAAAGAGTCTTTGAAGTTTGCAACATTTGATTACAGTAAACACAGGACAAGGTTGATTAACATAGGAATCTACTCCAGCGGACATAGCAAGGTGGGGGCATAGCAAAGCAATTCCGGACAGTAGCTGTGAACAGATGTCCTTGCCTTTAGCATATCCTGGCGGTAACAGCACAGCCAGAGGTGATAATTTACCTAGCTGCAGGTCTGGCTCCCTATCTGCAGGTCTGGCTCCCGTCATCTTGGCGACATCGGCACAGCCAGAGGTCAGGATGAGCTTAGCTGCTAGCTAGGCTCCCAACAGTTCCCCGTCTTTTTATTAAAAGAAGCGAACCCGCCTGTCTTAGGTGGGGTGGGTGCCCCAGCCCGCCTTACCCGTCCTGGGGAACAACTTCAGAGCAGTGCTGAAGGCCCTGTCTTAGGTCGGTCTAAGGCTTGCACCGCCTCATACCCGTCTCTGGCTGCGGTTCCTCTCGGGGGAAATTCATTTACTTGGAGCTTGACCTTATGCAGCTGGCTGGCTAAACTCATGAAAGAGTTTTGCAATATGCGTACAATGCAAGGAAGACATAGGCAAGCCATCAGCAAAAGTATCCCTGGGCCGAGCAATGTCATTAGCAGCCCCTTAACGTTAGTTAAGGAAGGGACATACTGTTGAAGTTGTTCAAACAGTTCTTTTGCTGTTTCTGCCACTTAAAGTCCAAAGGTGGAGCTTGTTCTAGTCCGGCTATTTGTCTATGGAGTTGAAAGAGATCTAAGGACAAGTTATTATGGTGCCAAATACCATTTAAATGTGCTACAACTTGTTCCCAAGGATAGCTTGACCCATTATACTTTTGGGGGGTCACACAAATAAAGTCAAACCCAGCATGACAGCGCACCAGTTGCAAAGTTTGTAAGGCACGAATTTGTTCTCCCAGAGACAACACAGATTCATACAATGCTTCTAATTTTTGTTCTACCTTATCATCAATCCTGCCTTGAAAGTGCAGGGCTTGCGTGGTATTATGAGCAAGCTGATTGACATAGTGAGCTGTCTGCACATTTTGTGTTAAAGCCACAGTAGCCGCTGCAGCAGAGGCAGCTAAAGCAATAAAGGCTAAAATTCCTGCTAATAATAGCCCTACAAATCGTCTAGGGCGCATAAGTTCTTTTAAATGTTTTAACACTTGAATACCTGTTTCTTTATACCAAGCTTCAGATAAGTTTACAGGAAGCATAACAAATGGTGGTTGCTTAATAATAATTACAGAATCAGTAAGACCACTATACAAGCAATTTGTAAAAGAACAGTTAGTGCAGGTAACATTGAAATACATGGCTCCTATAGAAATATTAAAAGGTCCATACATAATAGCATAAGGGGGTGTTACACAACTCATAATATTTTTTAAAGAAGTAGAAGTGGGCCAGGAGATATTATTCAGAGCAGCCACTAACATCCAGACATGGCGTTGAGGGCGTCCATTCATCACCACAGACCTGGGTTGAACTTATTGGTGAGATTAGCTCTGGACTAGTCCATCAGCTGAGAATTAGTTCCTGAAATATTGGTTATAAAAAGGGTGATCATGTCTACACTTTACAGGGTGCAGTTCTCCCGTGGATTCTACAATTTGAGAGGAGTTGATGCAGCGAGGTATCATGAAGGATGAGGTAGAATTGGCACGTACAGGGAACCCAGTAGGCAATGAAGTCATTTGTATATTATATACTTGACTATTATCAGGAATCCAAATTCTATAGTTTATGGATTGCATTACAGTACAGCCTGGAATATAACTATTGGAGTCAGTTGTAAAGCATAAAGGGGTTCCAATGCCAGAAGCTGCAAAGTCTCCCATTTTAATGTGTTGGACAAAAGGGTCTGGAGCTGTACCGTACGTTGATCTGTTGACATGGACGATCACCTCAGCTTCCTCCCAGGTCGCAGGGTGCACAATCGGTGGATCTGGCACATAAGCCCAGTGGGTCAGCGCTTGTACGGTTCTGATGAGTTTCCACAATCCGAACACAACGCTCAGGTAGCCAGCGGGCATCATTTTCATCCTGTGAAAAAACACAGACATGTCCTCGACCCCATGTCAATACCGGATCGGGCCCGTGCCAAGCACTTGTTAAAGGATCTTTCCACTTAACTTGGGCAAAAGCTCTTTGCTCTCTCTTTTCCCGGAACCGCTGTGCTGCGGAGTGGCCATTGCAATCCAAATTTAAAAAATTTAGTATGAATAAAGTATAAGAAAGTATATTAACAGGAGAGAAGGGGTATAGTTTCCCCCCCTTTTAATTTAGAAATTAGGTGTTTTAACAAACCGTTGGCCCGTTTGACAATTCCTTGACCATGAGGGTTATAGGGAATTCTTGTAGAGTGAACAATTTGGTAAGATTTGCAAAAAGTTTGAAAAGCTCGTCCAACATATCCCGGACCATTATCAGTTTTAATTTGTTTAGGAAGTCCCATAGTAGCAAAGCAGCGTAAGGCATGGGAGATACAATGTTTGCCAGCTTCCCCGCTAAGAGGAGTAGCCATAATAAAATTAGAGTAAGTGTCTATTGTAACATGGACAAAGTGGAGCCGTCCAAAAGAGGGGATGTGGGTAACATCCATTTGCCAAACATGATTAGCCACTAAGCCTCGGGGATTAATCCCATTGGAGGGCACAGGCAGGAAGGTAGCACAGTTGGGACAAGTTTTTACAATTTGACGAGCTGCCTCACGAGTAATATGAAATTGTTGACGTAAGGCACGACTGTTTGATGGTGGGCAGCATGTGATTGCTTTGCCAAGTCAATGTGAGAAAGAAAAATTTGGGTAGCCTCATCCGTAATAGCATTGTCCTCACTTAATGGTAAGAAGAGGCAAAGTGAAGTAATTTGTTGGAGGGACAATGATGTGAAATTGTGCCCACAAAATTGGCCCAAGCAATGGCTCAGGAATCACAATGAATATAAAGCCATTCTTGCTGCTGCAAAGTATAGGGGATATAAATAACCTGTGGATCTCGTCCAAGATACTTACAAGATTCCACACGGCACATATGGACTAAGGTGGCTACCAATTCATAATAAGGAATTAATACTTTTGAAGGAGTAGCAGGCAAGGAAAACCACAAAAGGGGGTCCCTTCTGCCAAAGGACCGCTGTTGGAGAATGAGATATAGTTAAAATATAAGCTTCCCAAGAGGCTGAGTAATCTACATAATTTACATGTTGGGAAGAAATGGCAGAATTTACTATGCTCAAGGCTTTTGCTGCTTCAGTTGTCATTTCTCTGGGAGATGTAGGGTCAGGGTCCCCTTCAACAGACAAAACAGAAGGAAAATTTTGGCAAGTAGAAGAGAGAGAGCCCATGTTACAAAGCTTTGACGCAAGTTGGGGCTATTCGCCATGCCTTGAGGCAACACTAGCCAATGGTACCGTTTCATGGGTTCTTTAAAATTAGTAGAGGGGACAATAAATGCAAAGCGTTTGCAATCTTGAGGAGCAAGAGGTATGGTATAAAAACAATCTTTTAAGTCAATTATAATTTTGTATGTATTTTGAGGAATTGCCATAGGAGAGGGCAAGTCCAGTTGTAATGCCCCCATAAGTTCCATGGTGGCATTTACTCGCCGGAGATCCTGTAGGAGTCTCCATTTGCCAGATTTCTTCTTAACAACAAAAATAGGTGAATTCCATGGGGAAGTAGTAGGAGCAATGTGGCCCAAGTTCAGCTGTTCCTGCACCAGCTGTTGGGCAACAACAATCTTTTCAATTGATAGGGGCCACTGATCCACCCACACCGGAGTGTCCTGATAACCATGTGATAGGATCGGCATGAGGGACAGGACGAGCAGCAACCCCCGTTAAAAATATCCCAGCCCTTGTCTAGGAGGTCGGGGCTGAGGTTGAATGAGTTCTCTAATCCCTTGCTGATGGCTTTCCAATCCTCCTGAAGGCAGTAGCCCTTGACTTAGGAGTTGACGAATGACTGCGTCACTAGGGCTAAACAAATAAACTCCCATTTTTTCCATAATATCTCTGCCCCACAAATTTATGGGCAAATGATCTAATACAAAAGGCTGGAAAGTCCCAGAATGCCCCTCACCATTTTTCCAGTTAAGGATGGCACTGCTTTGTTGGGGTGTCTGCGGCATGGCCAATCCCCTACAAGGATGTAAGAGACACAGTAAGAGGCCAGTTGGAAGGCCAATGTCTCTTGGCTATCACAGACACATCTGCTCCTGTATCTAACAGACCTCGGAAGGGCTTTTCTTGTATATAGATTGTAAGCTCGGGCCTTTCCCAGTTTTATGTTTTGAACCCAAAATATGTCTGAGGACCCAAAACTCCTTTCTCACCTTTTAATAGATCAAATAAGGGTTTTAATTTAGCTGTGGACAATTTAAGATAAGGGTGAAGCCAATTAATATCTCCCAGAAATTTTTGAAATCATGCAAAGTACGCAAATGAGAAGTCTTAACCTGTAATTTCCTGACTAGTAAAATAATAAGGACCCAAAATATGACCAAGAGGGATTTTTATTTTTCTCTGCCTGGGCTGGCTTTGAACTATCCAAGAGTCTTAGCCATAAAAGCCTTTTTTATTTCCAATTAAACCAATAGGAGAACAAAAGGAGTAGAGTTTACCTGTAAGTTGCTAAGAATTGACCACCAAGTAGTTGCCAGAGTTTTGCTGTAACACTTAAAGAACGGCAGACTGAATGGGGTCCAAGTGTCATTAAATCTAATCATATTATTTAACCTTACCTTACTGGCACGTGAAAGAGAAAACAAATGAATAACAATAAAAGTCTCAGCTTCAGTGGATCTGAAGTGGCTGTGTCTTCCATCCCAAATTAGTAGGCCAGCAGGAGAGATGGTTTGCATCTGGATAATTCTGTAGTAGAGTTCCCTGGATAGGCTGTCACATTTCCTGCTTGTTGCCTGTAAATTTCTACACAGACTGGTTAAGGCATTTTTAAATAGATTTTAGAAGGCTTGGGCCTTTAACCATTCTTCTAGTCACAAAATCCACACAGATTGAAGGCTAACCAAGTCTGCTCTCTGTAGCAGTTTCTGAATCACAAACAACTCCCAGTTTGGAAGCAGACTGTGGAGGCAGCTTTCTGTAGCCATAGACTGCCACGGTCCACTTAGCTAGCACACATGTCAACCTGTATCCTCTAAAGCAAAATGTTAATTTGGGGTCCGGAAAATTTAGGTTAATAGTCACACCTGTGCAGTTATTTCAAAATGACTCTGGTCCCTTGATCTTAAAGAGTTTATGAGAGCACAGCGAAAAAGAGAAAAAAAAATGGAGAAGCAAAATCTTAAGTCTATACCAAATAATTGTCAGGATTAGGTGTACACTTGACTCTTAGCATAGATAGACATAAAGAATAACACACTGGTTGTACATCATTATACTTATATTACGTGCTGAATATTAGAACCTTTTGGAGTTTTTTCTTAGACACATTTGTTTGCTCCTAAAACATATCAGTTTAGGCTTAAAACCTGTTTTTTGTTTTGTTTTTAAGTTTACCAACACATAGACATAGCCATAGACATAGACATACATACACTACAGACAATGTGCACACGTTTTGGGGCGCGCTTAGAATTGTTCTTTAATTGGCCATGTAAGTTTTTCTGGAATTCCAGTGGCAAATGACATTATTTTGCCTATATTCTAGAACCACGTGGTTAGATAGTAAACAAAAAAAAATCTTTTCAGCAAACCAAAATTTTTCAGATCATCTGAGAAGCCAAATTTTGAGAAACCAGTTTAGCTCACAAAGGGAGCATATGGGAGACAGGGTATAAACACAGACAGTGAGCTCACAGTAAGACACCTTCATCTTCCAGCATTTGAATTGTAAGGCACCTTTGAAATGCAAGGCCACAGGACTCCAAGTCTCTGCCCAGCCTCCAGGAATTTGGCATGCTTGTCACCTGGGGGATGGGCCGGCTTTCACTCCATCCAATCCTATTGTCTACCATGTGCTCAATGCTAGAGAAAGTTTATGATTTAGCCAAACAAGCAGAATTTAACTGAATCTACAAAACTTAAACATCAATAACAAGAATAGAAAACCTTTCTTTGAGTCTTTTAAAGCAGATGTTAAACAAATATCAATACCCATCCTATGTCACAGGCAGGCAGGCAGAGTTTAGAGGGAGACAGAAAAAGAGACAGAGAGAACTTCATCTGCCTGAGCGCTCATAGAAGTTAGGTAAGTCCTGCAAAATATTCCAAATATATATGATTGGGCTCAGACTTGAGCAGCTTTCCTGAAACAATTTAGACTTGAGGAGCAACCAGCTGAGCTGAACTAGAGATCAGTTGTCTCCAAACACCCACAATTGCTGATCTCCTTGACCTAGCCAGTGGATTTATGGAAAAATGTAAGCTCCAGGCTAATGGTCACTCACCCTGGTTGGGGTTTCAAATCTGTCCTGGTGGATGGAAATAGAGCGCTCGGTCAGGAGAAGTTACCTCAGTGGTGTTAGCATTTCTCTAGCCTCAGGTTCCTCCCCCTGCTAGCAGCCTGCACCTAGGAGAGCTGTAAGTCTGCCAGGACTCCCTTTAAAGGAGTTTGTTGTTCTGGATGAAGCTGTGACAATAGAGCTATAACTGATTTTAACATAGTCTCAACATAGGTCAATCTATCTTTAATAGGCTTATTGAATAATTTCTCCTCAGAGTCTGAGCCATCTGAGTCTTCCTTAATGTCTAGCTCAGTGGGTTCAGGTCTTGTTAATTTTCTCAGCTCTTCCAGGCAGCAGCATACGCTCCAGAGCTGGGTAACACTCATCAGGTCCCTGTTCAGTGTCTCCAATCGACTGATCGAATTTAATCTATTCATGGCTAAGATCTAAGCATCTCGGACCAGAAACCAAAGAATAATAGCATCCACTGAGGTCTTCTCAGGGCCAGTTGCATCATAATGTTCCCTTTTTTTTTTTTTCCAATTTTCTAACAAGTTTCTAAGTTATTGGTTCCTTCCTCCAGGAACTGGGGGCATGCTTTCTCAATAAAATAAAAGAAACGTTCTAAGTTACTTTGGCCAACTTTCACTGCCCGGGCATTAAGCATGCCTTTGGGGGCCTGCATGTATAGCATGCGGCTATTACCTCGTCCCATAATTTATTACTCCCGACAATCACTCTCCTCCCGCTCTCCTTCCCAAGCATTCGGACGTCCTTACCTGAGCGGGGGTCACCTGCCGTCGATCCCAGGTCTTCAAGTCCCTGTTCCAGGCGCCAAACCTGCCGGGCCAGCCGGCAGGGGAACAGAAATCCTGACTGAGGGGCGGCAGGGATACGGAAAAGGAAAAATAAGGCAAGAGAAAAAAGACAAGAGACAAAGATGGGGTACGGGAGGTCTACAGCCGTAAGGTTGAACCTCAAGACTGCAGCCAAGTTTATTCCAACTACCAGCTTATATGCAGTTTTGGAACCAGGAATAGCATAGGATTGTTAACATTCCAGAACATAAAGAGTCTTTGAAGTTTGCAACATTTGATTACAGTAAACACAGGACAAGGTTGATTAACATAGGAATCTACTCAAGCGGACATAGCAAGGTGGGGGCATAGCAAAGCAATTCCGGACAGTAGCTGTGACAGATGTCCTTGCCTTTAGCATATCCTGGCGGTAACAGCACAGCCAGAGGTGATAATTTACCTAGCTGCAGGTCTGGCTCCCTATCTGAAGGTCTGGCTCCCGTCATCTTGGCGACATCGGCACAGCCAGAGGTCAGGATGAGCTTAGCTGCTAGCTAGGCTCCCAACAAGGTACCAGTACAGTATCCATACCAGGAAGTACTTAATTTATTAAACTACTGCTTTTCTTAATCTCAGTGGAGATATTTACTGATAAACAGCTACGTATGCAGCATGTTCATGTCGTTCCTAAATTAGCTTTTATCTCTCTCCCCTCACCACAAATCAGATTCTTCTGAGGAGTTCCCAGTACATTATCCTTTCCCCTGTGTAATTACCTTAACAAGCTCCAGCTGTTTTTATTCTCAGAAGGTTTACTCCCTGATATACAGCTGCCTACCCCCTTCGTAAGTGCAGTTCCTAAATGAGCTTTTTCTCTGTTACCTCACCACAATCCAGATTCTTTTGGGGAGTTACCAGTACAGTAACCATACCAGGAAGTACTTAATTTATTAAGCTACTGCTTTTCTTAATCTCAGTGGAGATATTTACTGATATACAGCTACCTACGCAGCATGTTCATGTCGTTCCTAATGAGCTTTTTTCTCTGTTCCCACACCACAGTCCAGACTCTTTTGGGGAGGTACCAGTAAAGTATCCATACCAGGAAGTACTTAATTTATTAAGCTACTGCTTTTCTTAATCTCAGTGGAGATATTTACTGATAAACAGCTAAGTATGCAGCATGTTCATGTCGTTCATAAATGAGCTTTTATCTCTCTCCCCTCACCACAAATCAGATTCTTCTGAGGAGTTCCCAGTACATTATCCTTTCCCCTGTGTAATTACCTTAACAAGCTCCAGCTGTTTTTATTCTCAGAAGGTTTATTCCCTGATATACAGCTGCCTACCCCCTTCGTAAGTGCAGGTCCTAAATGAGCTTTTTTCTCTGTTCCCTCACCACAATCCAGATTCTTTTGGGGAGTTACCAGTACAGTAACCATACCAGGAAGGACCTAATTTATTAAGCTACTGCTTTTCTTAATCTCAGTGGAGATATTTACTGATAAATAGCTACCTAGGCAGCATGTTCATGTCGTTCCTAAATGAGCTTTTATCTCTCTCCCTCACCACAAATCAGATTCTTCTGAGGAGTTCCCAGTACATTATCCTTTCCCCTGTGTAATTACCTTAACAAGCTCCAGCTGTTTTTATTCTCAGAAGGTTTACTCCCTGATATACAGGTGCCTACGCCCCTCGTAAGTGCAGGTCCTAAATGAGCTTTTTTCTCTGTTCCCTCACCACAATCCAGATTCTTTTGGGGAGTTACCAGTACAGTAACCATACCAGGAAGTACTTAATTTATTAAGCTACTGCTTTTTTAATCTCAGTGGAGATATTTACCGGTAAACAGCTACCTACGCAGCATGTTCATGTCGTTCCTAATGAGCTTTTTTCTCTGTTCCCTCACCACAATCCAGATTCTTTTGGGGAGTTACCAGTACAGTATCCATACTAGGAAGTACTTAATTTATTAGGCTACTGCTTTTCTTAATCTCAGTAGAGATATTACTGATAAACAGCTACGTATGCAGCTTTTCATGTCGTTCCTAAATGAGCTTTTTTCTCTGTTCCCTCACCACAATCCAGATTCTTGTGGGGAGTTACCAGTACAGTATCCATACCAGGAAGTACTTAATTTATTAAGCTACTGCTTTTCTTAATCTCAGTGGAGATATTTCCTCATAAACAGCTACCTACGCAGCATGTCCATGTCGTTCCTAAATGAGCTTTTATCTTTCTCCCCTCACCACAAATCAGATTCTTCTGAGGAGTTCCCAGTACATTATCCTTTCCCCTGTGTAATTACCTTAACAAGCTCCAGCTGTTTTTATTCTCAGAAGGTTTACTCCCTGATATACAGCTGCCTACCCCCTTCGTAAGTGCAGGTCCTAAATGAGCTTTTTTCTCTGTTCCTCACCACAATCCAGATTCTTTTGGGGAGTTACCAGTACAGTAACCATACCAGGAAGTACTTAATTTATTAAGCTACTGCTTTTCTTAATCTCAGTGGAGATATTTACTGATAAACAGCTACCTACGCAGCATGTTCATGTCGTTCCTAAATGAGCTTTTTCTCTGTTCCTTCACCACAATCCAAATTCTTTTGGGGAGGTACCAGTACAGTATCCATACCAGGAAGTATTTAATTTATTAAACTACTGCTTTTCTTAATCTCAGTGGAGATATTTACTGATAAACAGCTACGTATGCAGCATGTTCATGTCGTTCCTAAATAAGCTTTTTTCTCTCTCCCCTCACCACAAATCAGATTCTTCTGAGGAGTGCCCAGTACATTATCCTTTCCCCTGTGTAATTACCTTAACAAGCTCCAGCTGTTTTTATTCTCAGAAGGTTTACTCCCTGATATACAGCTGCCTACCCCCTTCGTAAGTGCAGGTCCTAAATGAGCTTTTCTCTCTGTTACCTCACCACAATCCAGATTCTTTTGGGGAGTTACCAGTACAGTAACCATACCAGGAAGTACTTAATTTATTAAGCTACTGCTTTTCTTAATCTCAGTGGAGATATTTACTGATATACAGCTACCTACGCAGCATGTTCATGTGGTTCCTAAATGAGCTTTTTTCTCTGTTCCCACACAACAGTCCAGACTCTTTTGGGAGGTACCTGTACAGTATCCATACCAGGAAGTACTTAATTTATTAAGCTACTGCTTTTCTTAATCTCAGTGGAGATATTTACTGATAAACAGCTACGTATGCAGCATGTTCATGTCGTTCCTAAATGAGCTTTATCTCTCTCCCCTCACCACAAATCAGATTCTTCTGAGGAGTTCCCAGTACATTATCCTTTCCCCTGTGTAATTACCTTAACAAGCTCCAGCTGTTTTTATTGTCAGAATCGATACTCCCTGATATACAGCTGCCTACGCCCTTCGTAAGTGCAGCTCATATATGAGCTTTTTTCTCTGTTCCTCACCACAATCCAGATTCTTTTGGGGAGTTACCAGTACAGTAACCATACCAGGAAGTACTTAATTTATTAAGCTACTGCTTTTCTTAATCTCAGTGGAGATATTACTGATAACAGCTACCTACGCAGCATGTTCATGTCGTTCATAAATGAGCATATATCTGTCTCCCCTCACCACAAATCAGATTCTTCTGAGGAGTTCCCAGTACATAATCCTTTCCCTTGTGTAATTACCTTAAAAAGCTCCAGCTGTTTTTCTTCTCAGAAGGTTTATTCCCTGATAAACAGCTGCCTACCCCCTTCGTAAGTGCAGGTCCTAAATGAGCTTTTTTTCTCTGTTCCCTCACCACAATCCAGATTCTTTTGGGGAGTTACCAGTACAGTAACCATACCAGGAAGGACCTAATTTATTAAGCTACTGCTTTTCTTAATCTCAGTGGAGATATTTACTGATAAATAGCTACCTACGCAGCATGTTCATGTCGTTCCTAAATGAGCTTTTATCTCTCTCCCCTCACCACAAATCAGATTCTTCTGAGGAGTTCCCAGTACATTATCCTTTCCCCTGTGTAATTACCTTAACAAGCTCCAGCTGTTTTTATTCTCAGAAGGTTTACTCCCTGATATACAGCTGCCTACGCCCCTCGTAAGTGCAGGTCCTAAATGAGCTTTTTTCTCTGTTCCCTCACCACAATCCAGATTCTTTTGGGGAGTTACCAGTACAGTAACCATACCAGGAAGTACTTAATTTATTAAGCTACTGCTTTTCTTAATCTCAGTGGAGATATTTACTGATAAACAGCTACCTACGCAGCATGTTCATGTCGTTCCTAAATGAGCTTTTATCTCTCTCCCCTCACTACAAATCAGATTCTTCTGAGGTGTTCCCAGTCATTATCCTTTCCCCTGTGTAATTACCTTAACAAGCTCCAGCTGTTTTATTCTCAGAAGGTTTACTCCCTGATATACAGCTGCCTACCCCTTGTGTAAGTGCAGGTCCTAAATGAGCTTTTTTCTCTGTTCCCTCACCACAATCCAGATTCTTTTGGGGAGTTACCAGTACAGTAACCATAAGAGGAAGTACTTAATTTATTAAGCTACTGCTTTTCTTAATCTCAGTGGAGATATTTACTGATAATCAGCTACCTACGCAGCATGTTCATGTCTTTCCTAAATGAGCTTTTTTCTCTGTTCCCTCACCACAATCCAGATTCTTTTGGGGAGTTACCAGTACAGTATCCATACTAGGAAGTACTTAATTTATTAAGTTACTGCTTTTCTTAATCTCAGTAGCGATATTTACTGATAAACAGCTACGTATGCAGCTTTTCATGTCGTTTCTAAATGAGCTTTTTCTCTGTTCCCTCACCATAATCCAGATTCTTTTGGGGAGTTACCAGTACAGTAACCATACCAGGAAGTACTTAATTTATTAAGCTACTGCTTTTCTTAATCTCAGTGGATATATTTACTATTAAACATCTACCTACGCAGCATGTTCATGTTGTTCCTAAATGTGCTTTTATCTCTCTCCCCTCACCACAAATCAGATGGTTCTGAGGAGTTCCAGTACATTATCCTTTCCCCTGTTTAATTACCTTAACGAGCTCCAGGCTGTTTTTATTCTCAGAAGGTTTACTCCCTGATATACAGCTGCCTACCCCCTTCGAAAGTGCAGGTCCTAAATGAGCTTTTTTCTCTGTTCCCTCACCACAATCCAGATTCTTTTGGGGATTTACCAGTACAGTATCCATACCAGGAAGTACTTAATTTATTAAGCTACTGCTTTTCTTAATCTCAGTGGAGATATTTACTGATAAACAGCTACCTACGCAGCACGTTCATGTCGTTCCTAAATGACCTTTTATCTCTCTCCCCTCACCACAAATCAGATTCTTCTGAGGAGTTCCCAGTACATTATCCTTTCCCCTGTGTAATTACCTTAACAAGCTCCAGCTGTTTTTATTCTCAGAAGGTTTACTGCCTGATATACAGCTGCCTACCCCCTTCGGAAGTGCAGGTCCTAAATGAGCTTTTTTTCTCTGTTCCCTCACCACAATCCAGATTCTTTGGCGAATTACCAGTACAGTAACCATACAGGAAGTAATTTATTAAGCTACTGCTTTTCATAATCTCAGTGGATTTATTTACTGATAAACAGCTACCTACGCAGCATGTACATGTCATTCCTATATGAGCTTTTATCTCTCTCCCCTCACCACAAATCAGATTCTTCTGAGAGTTCCCAGTACATTATCCTTTCCCCTGTGTAATTACCTTAACAAGATCTAGCTGTTTTTATTCTCAGAAGGTTTACTCCCTGATATACAGCTGCCTACCCCCTTGGTAAGTGAAGGTCCTAAATGAGCTTTTTTCTCTGTTCCCTCACCACAATCCAGATTCTTTTGGGGAGTTACCAGTACAGTAACCATACCAGGAAGTACTTACTTTATTAAGCTACTGCTTTTCTTAATCTCAGTGGATATATTTACTGATAAAACAGCTACCTACGCAGCATGTTCATGTCGTTCTTAAATGAGCTTTTTTCTCTGTTCCCTCACCACAATCCAGATTCTTTGGGGGAGTTACCAGTACAGTATCCATACCAGGAAGTACTTAATTTATTAAGCTACTGCTTTTCTTAATCTCAGTGGAGATATTTACTGATAAACAGCTACGTATGCAGCATGTTCATGTCGTTCCTAAATGAGCTTTTATCTCTCTCCCTCACCACAAATCAGATTCTTGTGAGTAGTTCCCAGTACAATATCCTTTCCCCTGTGTAATTACCTTAACAAGCTCCAGCTGTTTTTATTCTCAGAAGGTTACTGCTGATATACAGCTGCCTACCCCCTTCGGAAGTGCAGGTCCTAAATGAGTTTTTTCTCTATTCCCTCACCACAATCCAGATTCTTAGGGGAGTTACCAGTACAGTAACCATACCAGGAAGTACTTAATTTATTAAGCTACTGCTTTTCTTAATCTCAGTGGAGATATTTACTGATAAACAGCTACCTACGCAGCAGGTTCATGTCGTTCCTAAATGAGCTTTTATCTCTCTCCCCTCACCACAAATCAGATTTTTCTGAGGAGTTCCCAGTACATTATCCTTTCCCCTGTGTAATTACCTTAACAAGCTCCAGCTGTTTTTATTCTCAGAAGGTTTACTCCCTGACATACAGCTGCCTACCCCTTGGTAAGTGCAGGTCCGAAATGAGCTTTTTTCTCTGTTCCCTCACCAAAATCCAGATTCTTTTGGGGAGTTACCAGTACAGTAACCATACCAGGAAGTACTTAATTTATTAAGCTACTGCTTTTCTTAATCTCAGTGGAGATATTTACTGATAAACAGCTAACTACGCAGCATGTTCATGTCGTCCTAAATGAGCTTTTATCTCTCTCCCCTCATCACAAATCAGATTCTTCTGAGGAGTTCCCAGTACACTATCCTTTCCTCTGTGTAATTACCTTAACAAGCTCCAGCTGTTTTTTTTCCAGAAGGTTTACTCCCTGATATACAACTGCCTACCCCCTTCGTAAGTGCAGGTCCTAAATTAGCTTTTTTCTCTGTTCCCTCACCACAATCCAGATTCTTTTGGGGAGTTACCAGTACAGTAACCATACCAGGAAGTACTCTAAGTTATTAAGCTACTGCTTTTCTTAATCTCAGTGGAGATATTTACTGATAAACAGCTACCTAGGCAGCACGTTCATGTCGTTCCTAAATGAGCTTTTATCTCTCTCCCCTCACCACAAATCATATTCTTCTGAGGAGTTCCCAGTACATTATCCTTTCCCCTGTGCAATTACCTTAACAAGCTCAGCTGTTTTTGTTCTCAGAAGGTTACTCCCTGATATACAGCTGCCTACCCCCTTCGTAAGTGCCGGTCCTAATGAGCTTTTTTCTCTGTTCCCTCACCACAATCCAGATTCTTATGTGGAGTTACCAGTACAGTATCCATACCAGGAAGTACTTAATTTATTAAGCTACTGCTTTTCTAAATCTCAGTGGAGATATTTACTGATAAACAGCTACCTACACAGCATGTTCATGTCGTTCCTAAATGAGCTTTTATCTCTCTCCCCTCATCACAATCAGATTCTTCTGAGGAGTTCCCTGTACATTATCCCTTTCCCTGTGTAATTACCTTAACAAGCTCCAGCTGTTTTTATTCTCAGAAGGTTTACTCCCTGATATACAACTGCCTACCCCCTTCGTAAGCGCAGGTCCTAAATGAGCTTTTTTCTCTGTTCCCTCACCACAATCCAGATTCATTTGGGGAGTTACCAGTACAGTAACCATACCAGGAAGTACTTAATTTATTAAGCTACTGCTTTTCTTAATCTCAGTGGAGATATTTACTGATAAACAGATACCTACGCAGCATGTTCATGTCGTTCCTAAATGAGCTTTTATCTCTCTCCGTCACGACAAATCAAATCAGATTCTTCTGAGGAGTTCCCAGTACATTATCCTTTCCCCTGTGTAATTACCTTAACAAGCTCCAGCTGTTTTTATTCTCAGAAGGTTTACTCCCTGATATACAGCTGCCTACCCCCTTCGTAAGTGCAGGTCCTAAATGAGCTTTTTTCTCTGTTCCCTCACCACAATCCAGATTCTTTTGGGGAGTTACCAGTACAGTAACCATACCAGGAAGTACTTACTTTATTAAGCTACTGCTTTTCTTAATCTCAGTGGAGATATTTACTGATAAACAGCTACCTTCGCAGCATGTTCATGTCGTTCCTAAATGAGCTTTTTTCTCTGTTCCCTCACCACAATCCAGATTCCTTGGGGAGTTACCAGTACAGTAACCATACCAGGAAGTACTTAATTTATTAAGCTACTGCTTTTCTTAATCTCAGTGGATATATTTACTATTAAACATCTACCTACGCAGCATGTTCATGTCGTTCCTAAATGTGCTTTTATCTCTCTCCCCTCACCACAAATCAGATTGTTCTGAGGAGTTCCCTGTACATTATCCTTTCCCTGTTTAATTACCTTAACGAGCTCCAGCTGTTTTTATTCTCAGAAGGTTTACTCCCTGATATACAGCTGCCTACCCCCTTCGAAAGTGCAGGTCCTAAATGAGCTTTTTTTCTCTGTTCCCTCACCACAATCCAGATTCTTTTGCGGATTTACCAGTACAGTATGCATACCAGGAAGTACATAATTTATTAAGCTACTGCTTTTCTTAATCTCAGTGGAGATATTTACTGATAAACAGCTACCTACGCAGCACGTTCATGTCGTTCATAAATGACCTTTTATCTCTCTCCCCTCACCACAAATCAGATTCTTCTGAGGAGTTCCAGTACATTATCCTTTCCACTGTGTAATTACCTTAACAAGCTCCAGCTGTTTTTATTCTCAGAAGGTTTACTCCCTGATATACAGCTGCCTACCCCTTCGGAAGTGCAGGTCCTAAATGAGCTTTTTTCTCTGTTCCCTCACCACAATCCAGATTCTTTTGGGGAGTTACCAGTACAGTAACCATACCAGGAAGTAATTTATTAAGCTACTGCTTTTCATAATCTCAGTGGATTTATTTACTGATAAACAGCTACCTACGCAGCATGTACATGTCATTCCTATATGAGCTTTTATCTCTCTCCCCTCACCACAAATCAGATTCTTCTGAGGAGTTCCCAGTACATTATCCTTTCCCCTGTGTATTACCTTAACAAGATCCAGCTGTTTTTATTCTCAGAAGGTTTACTCCCTGATATACAGCTGCCTACCCCCTTGGTAAGTGAAGGTCCTAAATGAGCTTTTTTCTCTGTTCCCTCACCACAATCCAGATTCTTTTCGGGGAGTTACCAGTACAGTAACCATACCAGGAAGTACTTACTTTATTAAGCTACTGCTTTTCTTAATCTCAGTGGATATATTTACTGATAAACAGCTACCTACGCAGCATGTTCATGTCGTTCCTAAATGAGCTTTTTTCTCTGTTCCCTCACCACAATCCAGATTCTTTTGGGGAGTTACCAGTACAGTATCCATACCAGGAAGTACTTAATTTATTAAGCTACTGCGTTTCTTAATCTCAGTGGAGATATTTAGTGATAAACAGCTACGTATGCAGCATGTTCATGTCGTTCCTAAATGAGCTTTATCTCTCTCCCCTCACCACAAATCAGATTCTTGTGAGTAGTTCCCAGTACAATATCCTTTCCCCTGTGTAATTACCTAACAAGCTCCAGCTGTTTTTATTCTCAGAGGTTTACTCCCTGATATACAGCTGCCTACCCCTTCGTAAGTGCAGGTCCTAAATGAGTTATTTCTCTATTCCCTCACCACAATCCAGATTCTTTAGGGAGTTACCAGTACAGTAACCATACCAGGAAGTACTTAATTTATTAAGCTACTGCTTTTCTTAATCTCAGTGGAGATATTTACTGATAAACAGCAACCTACGCAGCACGGTCATGTCGTTCCTAAATGAGCTTTTATCTCTCTCCCCTCACCACAAATCAGATTCTTCTGAGGAGTTCCCAGTACATTATCCTTTCCCCTGTGTAATTACCTTAACAAGCTCCAGCTGTTTTTATTCTCAGAAGGTTTACTCCCTGACATACAAATGCCTACCCCCTTGGTAAGTGCAGGTCCTAAATGAGCTTTTTTCTCTGTTCCCTCACCACAATCCAGATTCTTTTGGGGAGTTACCAGTACAGTAACCATACCAGGAAGTACTTAATTTATTAAGCTACTGCTTTTCTTAATCTCAGTGGAGATATTTACTGATAAACAGCTACCTACGCAGCATGTTCATGTCGTTCCTAATGAGCTTTTATCTCTCTCCCCTCACCACAAATCAGATTCTTCTGAGGAGTTCCCAGTACATTATCCTTTCCCCTGTGTAATTACCTAACAAGCTCCAGCTCTTTTTATTCTCAGAAGGTTTACTACATGATATACAGCTGCCTACCCCCTTCGTAAGTGCAGGTACTAAATGAGCTTTTTTCTCTGTTCCCTCACCACAATCCATATTCTTTTGGGGAGTTACCAGTACAGTAACCATACCAGGAAGTACTTAATTTATTAAGCTACTGCTTTTCTTAATCTCAGTGGAGATATTCACTGATAAACCGATACCTACGCAGCATGTTCATGTCGTTCCTAAATGAGCATTTATCTCTCTCCGTCACACAAATCAAATCAGATTCTTCTGAGGAGTTCCCAGTACATTATCCTTTCCCCTGTGTAATTACCTTAACAAGCTCCAGCTGTTTTTATTCTCAGAAGGTTTACTCCCTGATATACAGCTGCCTACCCCCTTCGTAAGTGCAGGTCCTAAATGAGCTTTTTTCTCTGTTCCCTCACCACAATCCAGATTCTTTTGGGGAGTTACCAGTACAGTAACCATACCAGGAAGTACTTACTTTATTAAGCTACTGCTTTTCTTAATCTCAGTGGAGATATTACTGATAAACAGCTACCTTCGCAGCATGTTCATTTCGTTCCTAAATGAGCTTTTTTCTCTGTTCCCTCACCACAATCCAGATTCTTTGGGGAGTTACCAGTACAGTATCCATACCAGGAAGTACTTAATTTATTAAGCTACAGCTTTTCTTAATCTCAGTGGAGATATTTACTGATAAACAGCTACGTATGCAGCATGTTCATGTCGTTCATAAATGAGCTTTTATCTCTCTCCCCTCACCACTAATCAGATTCTTGTGAGTAGTTCCCAGTACAATATCCTTTCCCCTGTGTAATTACCTTAACAAGCTCCAGCTGTTTTTATTCTCAGAAGGTTTACTCCCTGATATACAGCTGCCTACCCCCTTCGTAATTGCAGGTCCTAAATGAGCTTTTTTCTCTGTTCCCCCACCACAATCCTGCTTCTTTTGGGGAGGTTACCAGTACAGTAACCATACCAGGAAGTACTTAATTTATTAAGCTACTGCTTTTCTTAATCTCAGTGGAGATATTTACTGATAAACAACTACCTACGCAGCATGTTCATGTCGTTCCTAAATGAGCTTTTATCTCTCTCCCCTCACCACAAATCAGATTCTTCTGAGGAATTGCCAGTACGTTATCCTTTCGACTGTGTAATTACCTTAACAAGCTCCAGCTGTTTTTATTCGCAGAAGGTTTACTCCCTGATATACATCTGCCTACCCCCTTCGTAAGTGCAGGGTCATAAATGAGCTTTTTTCTCTGTTCCCTCACAACAATCCAGATTCTTTTGGGGAGTTACCAGCACAGTAACCATACCAGGAAGTACTTAATTTATTAAGCTACTGCTTTTCTTAATCTCAGTGGAGATATTTACTGATAAACAGCTACCTACGCAGCATGTTCATGTCGTTCCTAAATGAGCTTTTATCTCTATCCCCTTACCACAAATCAGATTCTTCTGAGGAGTTCCCAGTACATTATCCTTTCTCCTGTGTAATTACCTTAACAAGCTCCAGCTGTTTTTATTCTCAGAAGGTTTACTCCCTGATATACGGCTGCCTACCCCCTTCGTAAGTGCAGGTCCTAAATGAGCTTTTTTCTCTGTTCCCTCACCACAATCCAGATTCTTTTGGGGAGTTACCAGTACAGTAACCATACCAGGAAGTACTTAATTTATTAAGCTACTGCTTTTCTTAATCTCAGTGGAGATATTTACTGATAAACTACTATGTACGCAGCATATTCATATCGTTCCTAAATGAGCTTTTATCTCCCTCCCCTCACCACAAATCAGATTCTTCTGAGGAGTTCCCAGTACATTATCCTTTCCCCTGTGTAATTACCTTAACAAGCTCCAGCTGTTTTTATTCTCAGAAGGTTTACTCCCTGATATACAGCTGCCTACCCCCTTCGTAATTGCAGGTCCTAAATGAGCTTTTTTCTCTGTTCCCTCACCACAATCCAGATTCTTTTGGGGAGTTACCAGTACAGTAACCATACCAGGAAGTACTTGATTTATTAAGCTACTTCTTTTCTTAATCTCAGTGCAGATATTTGCTGATAAACAGCTACCTACGCAGCATGTTCATGTCGTTCCTAAATGAGCTTTTATGTCTCTCCCGTCACCACAAATCAGATTCTTCTGAGGAGTTCCCAGTACATTATCCTTTCCCCTGTGTAATTACCTTAACAAGCTCCAGCTGTTTTTATTCTCAGAAGGTTTACTCCCTGATATACAGCTGCCTACCCCCTTCGTAAGTGCAGGTCCTAAATGAGCTTTTTTCTCTGTTCCCTCACCACAATCCAGATTCTTTTGGGGAGTTACCAGTACAGTAACCATACCAGGAAGTACTTACTTTATTAAGCTACTGCTTTTCTTAATCTCAGTGGAGATATTTACTGATAAACAGCTACCTTCGCAGCATGTTCATGTCGTTCCTAAATGAGCTTTTTTCTCTGTTCCCTCACCACAATCCAGATTCTTTGGGGAGTTACCAGTACAGTATCCATACCAGGAAGTACTTAATTTATTAAGCTACAGCTTTTCTTAATCTCAGTGGAGATATTTACTGATAAACAGCTACGTATGCAGCATGTTCATGTCGTTCTTAAATGAGCTTTTATCTCTCTCCCCTCACCACTAATCAGATTCTTGTGAGTAGTTCCCAGTACAATATCCTTTCCCCTGTGTAATTACCTTAACAAGCTCCAGCTGTTTTTATTCTCAGAAGGTTTACTCCCTGATATACAGCTGCCTACCCCCTTCGTAAGTGCAGGTCCTGAATGAGCCTTTTTTCTCTGTTCCCTCACCACAATCCAGATTCTTTAGGGGAGTTACCAGTACAGTAACCATACCAGGAAGTACTTAATTTATTAAGCTACTGCTTTTTCTTAATCTCAGTGGAGATATTTACTGATAAACAGCTACCTACGCAGCATGTTCATGTCGTTCCTAAATGAGCTTTTATCTTTCTCCCCTCACCACAAATCAGAATCTTCTGAGGAGTTCCCAGTACATTATCCTTTCCCCTGTGTAATTACCTTAACAAGCTCCAGCTGTTTTGATTCTCAGAAGGTTTACTCCCTGATATACAGCTGCCTACCCCCTTCGTAATTGCAGGTCCTAAATGAGCTTTTTCTCTGTTCCCCCACCACATCCAGCTTCTTTTGGGGAGTTACCAGTACAGTAACCATACCAGGAAGTACTTAATTTATTAAGCTACTGCTTTTCTTAATCTCAGTGGAGATATTTACTGATAAACAACTACCTACGCAGCATGTTCATGTCGTTCCTAAATGAGCTTTTATCTCTCTCCCCTCACCACAAATCAGATTCTTCTGAGGAATTGCCAGTACGTTATCCTTTCGACTGTGTAATTACCTTAACTAGCTCCAGCTGTTTTTATTCTCAGAGGTTTACTCCCTGATATACAGCTGCCTACCCCTTTCGTAAGTGCAGGTCCTAAATGAGCTTTTTTCTCTGTTCCCTCACCACAATCCAGATTCTTTTGGGGAGTTACCAGTACAGTAACCATACCAGGAAGTACTTAATTCATTAAGCTACTGCTTTTCTTAATCTCAGTGGAGATATTTACTGATAACCAGCTACCTACGCAGCATGTTCATGTCGTTCCTAAATGAGCTTCTATCTCTCTCCCCTCACCACAAATCAGATTCTTCTGAGGAGTTCCCAGTTCATATCCTTCCCCTGTGTAATTACCTTAACAAGCTCCAGCTGTTTTTATTCTCAGAAGGTTTATTCCTGATATACATCTGCCTACCCCCTTCGTAAGTGCAGGTCCTAAATGAGCTTTTTTCTCTGTTCCCTCACAACAATCCAGATTCTTTTGGGAGTTACCAGTACAGTAACCATACCAGGAAGTACTTAATTTATTAAGCTACTGCTTTTCTTAATCTCAGTGGAGATATTTACTGATAAACAGCTACCTACGCAGCATGTTCATGTCGTTCCTAAATGAGCTTTTATCTCTATCCCCTACCACAAATCAGATTCTTCTGAGAGTTCCCAGTACATTATCCTTTCCCCTGTGTAATTACCTTAACAAGCTCCAGCTGTTTTTATTCTCAGAAGGTTTACTCCCTGATATACGGCTGCCTACCCCCTTCGTAAGTGCAGGTCCTAAATGAGCTTTATTCTCTGTTCCCTCACCACAATCCAGATTCTTTTGGGGAGTTACCAGTACAGTAACCATACCAGAAGTACTTAATTTATTAAGCTACTGCTTTTCTTAATCTCAGTGGAGATATTTACTGATAAACTACTATGTACGCAGCATATTCATATCGTTCCTAAATGAGCTTTTATCTCCCTCCCCTCACCACAAATCAGATTCTTCTGAGGAGTTCCCAGTACATTATCCTTTCCCCTGTGTAATTACCTTAACAAGCTCCAGCTGTTTTTATTCTCAGAAGGTTTACTCCCTGCTATACAGCTGCCTACCCCCTTCGTAATTGCAGGTCCTAAATGAGCTTTTTTCTCTGTTCCCTCACCACAATCCAGATTCTTTTGGGGAATTACCAGTACAGTAACCATACCAGGAAGTACTTGATTTATTAAGCTACTACTTTTCTTAATCTCAGTGCAGATATTTGCTGATAAACAGCTACCTACGCAGCATGTTCATGTCGTTCCTAAATGAGCTTTTATGTCTCTCCCGTCACCACAAATCAGATTCTTCTGAGGAGTTCCCAGTACATTATCCTTTCCCCTGTGTAATTACCTTATCAAGCTCCAGCTGTTTTTATTCTCAGAAGGTTTACTTCCTGATATACAGCTGCCTACCCCCTTCGTAATTGCAGGTCCTAAATGAGCTTTTTCTCTGTTCCCTCACCACAATCCAGATTCTTTTGGGGAGTTACCAGTACAGTAACCATACCAGGAAGTACTTACTTTATTAAGCTACTGCTTTTCTTAATCTCAGTGGAGATATTTACTGATAAACAGCTACCTTCGCAGCATGTTCATGTCGTTCCTAAATGAGCTTTTTTCTCTGTTCCCTCACAACAATCCAGATTCTTTGGGGAGTTACCAGTACAGTATCCATACCAGAAGTACTTAATTTATTAAGCTACAGCTTTTCTTAATCTCAGTGGAGATATTTACTGATAAACAGCTACGTATGCAGCATGTTCATGTCGTTCATAAATGAGATTTTATCTCTCTCCCCTCACCACTAATCAGATTCTTGTGAGTAGTTCCCAGTACAATATCCTTTCCCCTGTGTAATTACCTTAACAAGCTCCAGCTGTTTTTATTCTCATAAGGTTTACTCCCTGATATACAGCTGCCTACCCCCTCGTAAGTGCAGGTCCTGAATGAGCTTTTTTCTCTGTTCCCTCACCACAATCCAGATTGTTTAGGGGAGTTACCAGTACAGTAACCATACCAGGAAGTACTTAATTTATTAAGCTACTGCTTTTCTTAATCTCAGTGGAGATATTTACTGATAAACAGCTACCTACGCAGCATGTTCATGTCGTTCCTAAATGAGCTTTTATCTTTCTCCCCTCACCACAAATCAGAATCTTCTGAGGAGTTCCCAGTACATTATCCTTTCCCCTGTGTAATTACCTAACAAGCTCCAGCTGTTTTGATTCTCAGAAGGTTTACTCCCTGATATACAGCTGCCTACCCCCTTCGTAATTGCAGGTCCTAAATGAGCTTTTTTCTCTGTTCCCCCACCACAATCCAGCTTCTTTTGGGGAGTTACCAGTACAGTAACCATACCAGGAAGTACGTAATTTATTAAGCTACTGCTTTTCTTAATCTCAGTGGAGATATTTACTGATAAACAACTACCTACGCAGCATATTCATGTCGTTCCTAAATGAGCTTTTATCTCTCTCCCCTCACCACAATCAGATTCTTCTGAGGAATTCCCAGTACGTTATCCTTTCGACTGTGTAATTACCTTAACTAGCTCCAGCTGTTTTATTCTCAGAAGGTTTACTCCCTGATATACAGCTGCCAACCCCCTTTTAAGTGCAGGTCCTAAATGAGCTTTTTTCTCTGTTCCCTCCACCACAATCCAGATTCTTTTGGGGAGTTACCAGTACAGTAACCATACCAGGAAGTACTTAATTCATTAAGCTACTGCTTTTCTTAATCTCAGTGGAGATATTTACTGATAACCAGCTACCTACGCAGCATGTTCATGTCGTTCCTAAATGAGCTTCTATCTCTCTCCCCTCACCACAATTCAGATTCTTCTGAGGAGTTCCCAGTTCATTATCCTTTCCCCTGTGTAATTACCTTAACAAGCTCCAGCTGTTTTTATCTCAGAAGGTTTACTCCCTGATATACGGCTGCCTACCCCCTTCGTAAGTGCAGGTCCTAAATGAGCTTTTTTCTCTGTTCCCTCACCACAATCCAGATTCTTTTGGGGAGTTACCAGTACAGTAACCATACCAGGAAGTACTTGATTTATAAAGCTACTGCGTTTCTTAATCTCAGTGGAGATATTTAGTGATAAACAGCTACCTACGCAGCATGTTCATGTCGTTCATAATGAGCTTTTATATCTCTCCCCTCACCACAAATCAGATTCTTCTGAGGAGTTCCCAGTACATTATCCTTTCCCCTGTGTAATTACCTAACAAGCTCCAGCTGTTTTTATTCTCAGAGGTTTACTCCTGATATACAGCTGCCTACCCCCTTCGTAAGTGCAGGTCCTCAATGAGCTTTTTTCTCTGTTCCCTCACCACAATCCAGATTCTTTTGGGGAGTTACCAGTGCAGTAACCATACCAGGAAGTACTTAATTTATTAAGCTACTGCTTTTCTTAATCTCAGTGGAGATATTTACTGATAAACTTCTATGTACGCAGCATATTCATATCGTTCCTAAATGAGCTTTTATCTCCCTCCCCTCACCACAAATCAGATTCTTCTGA